>NW_018127894.1:2740630-2744064 GCF_001952655.1 Monopterus albus | reverse complement strand
AATGAAATGCCATCTAATGAATCTTGATGCATTTGCTTGAATATTTGCAGAGAGAAGGCTCCTGTATAGTATGCATTAGCCCTTTTGCTTCTCTCAGTGGTGAAATCAAGTTTAAATGCCAAATTGCCAGCTCCATCCAGGACCACCACTATCTTTTACAGATAAAATGATACACTTTGGGTCATGAGCTGGATCATGAAGTTTTCTCTTGATTGTTGAGGATTAAACATGTTCACCTTCATCCTGAAGGACATTCCTGACTTGCTGTGCAGTCATCAAGTGGTTTTTCTGCACCATGCTAATAATTCCTGACTTGCTGTGCAGTCATAAAGTGGTTTTTCTGCACCATGCTAATGATTTTCTATTCATCCACGAGGCTTATGATCCTTGGTCTACTGTGCTGGGCGAACGGCTCCCAGCTGCCCACAAAACAATTACTAGCCAGGTCCATTTACTTTTGAACCCCTAAACTTTTGGCAGTACTGTATGTGTCAATAATAAAACTGGCACTTGGCACTTTAGCATTGTAACGATAGTTTTGTTTCAAATTGTATGTACTGAAGCAAAAATATGTATTTGTCCCCTTACTGTATGGTCTGGACTGTATCATCCCCCCTGGATAAGTGAATAACATTACTACAGTTGTGTGGACACAAGTTGTAATCTTCAGACTTGTTGAATTTTTTTGGGATCTCATACAGCATAGGAAACAAAATAAACTAGGTTTTAAATACTTTTGCAGCAAAACACAGACCTGTGTATTCTCACAGTCTGTCGTCCCCACGTACCATATCCAAGCTGAGAGATGACAAAGCTTTGGTCCTCCACATTCCGAATGCTCACTAGGTCCCCGTGTTCTTTGGCGCACTCTCTCCGGGCATCAGCCCATGTTTTAGGAGTACGCTGAAGGTAGAAGCAGTGGCTGTTGTAGGGAATCCAAGGGTTTGAGCAAAATCCTTCCTCAACTGATGACACAAAGAATAAAAACATGGGGGATTGAATGACTGATAACATACAGTGAGTGTGTCAGAGAAAGAAACATTACAGTAACCAGATGAAGGTATATTTGAATAGAGTACAATATTTTATATACTTTGTGGAGGAGATGGTGGGGCCCCGCCTTTGTAGCAGATATAGCCCAGTTTCTTGTTGCAGGATGAACTTTCCCAGGAGTACTGCGCAGCAGAATCAAGGTATGCACAGTTGTGTCCTGGGTTAGGAAGTGGATTTCCTAAAACAAGATGATTTAGCTTGATTCATAGGTTCCTGGCATCTTTTCTTTTCATGTTATAATAATGTAAAATCACAAAAACATTTGTTAAGGTTTTAAAATATATGTTATACTATTAAAATATCTTTTTAATTAGGTACATACATAAACAGCCTTGTTTAGCTGTGTTTTATATCACATATTTTTGGTCTCCACCGGTTCCTGTGGGAAATTTCTGTCTCTTTAGCTGCTTAATGCTACGTTATGTTCACCAAGTAGTGACTAAGCTTGTCTGTCTGCTGTTTGATGCTGAGCAGGTAGTAAGAAGTGGCTATATCAAAATAAAAATAACAAAAAACTCTGCATGTTCCTGGAAATGATGCTGATGAGAATTGTGAGAGTGAATCAAACCAGTGAATATTTGGGCTGCAAAACCAGCACAGTGAGCTGAAAGATGATATATTAATTAAGGGTCCACTACAATACAAGGAGTTAAGCAATCCATCGTTAATATAAAAGTGTTGATTATTAGTAGCCTTAAAGTTAAAAATGCTTTCTCCTTCTCACTTTTTGTGTCAAAGACTTGTATTTCTTAGAAAACGTAAAATGGCCACCCTTGAAGAGAAGTTACAGGTTGAAGTGCATAACAATTATTTCTATTACTTTTCAGTAAACCTCAGTCACTGCCTAAGACAACTCCAGCAGAACCTGTTAAACATTTGTTCTGGGATTAAGACTTACCAGTATTCCATTTGAGATAACGGAAAGGTTTCCCATTTGACCACTGCCAGCCATGTTCTGGGTCCAGAACCACCCCAATCCAAAGCTTATGTCTCCCTGATCCCAGCAGGGCTGTGTTTATTTGTTTTTGTGGTTGAGAGAGACAAAAAAAAGGAAAAGTACAAAGTAAAGAAATTGTCCGAGGAGTACGCTGAAGGTAGAAGCAGTGGCTGTTGTAGGGAATCCAAGGGTTTGAGCAAAATCCTTCCTCAACTGATGACACAAAGAATAAAAACATGGGGGATTGAATGACTGATAACATACAGTGAGTGTGTCAGAGAAAGAAACATTACAGTAACCAGATGAAGGTATATTTGAATAGAGTACAATATTTTATATACTTTGTGGAGGAGATGGTGGGGCCCCGCCTTTGTAGCAGATATAGCCCAGTTTCTTGTTGCAGGATGAACTTTCCCAGGAGTACTGCGCAGCAGAATCAAGGTATGCACAGTTGTGTCCTGGGTTAGGAAGTGGATTTCCTAAAACAAGATGATTTAGCTTGATTCATAGGTTCCTGGCATCTTTTCTTTTCATGTTATAATAATGTAAAATCACAAAAACATTTGTTAAGGTTTTAAAATATATGTTATACTATTAAAATATCTTTTTAATTAGGTACATACATAAACAGCCTTGTTTAGCTGTGTTTTATATCACATATTTTTGGTCTCCACCGGTTCCTGTGGGAAATTTCTGTCTCTTTAGCTGCTTAATGCTACGTTATGTTCACCAAGTAGTGACTAAGCTTGTCTGTCTGCTGTTTGATGCTGAGCAGGTAGTAAGAAGTGGCTATATCAAAATAAAAATAACAAAAAACTCTGCATGTTCCTGGAAATGATGCTGATGAGAATTGTGAGAGTGAATCAAACCAGTGAATATTTGGGCTGCAAAACCAGCACAGTGAGCTGAAAGATGATATATTAATTAAGGGTCCACTACAATACAAGGAGTTAAGCAATCCATCGTTAATATAAAAGTGTTGATTATTAGTAGCCTTAAAGTTAAAAATGCTTTCTCCTTCTCACTTTTTGTGTCAAAGACTTGTATTTCTTAGAAAACGTAAAATGGCCACCCTTGAAGAGAAGTTACAGGTTGAAGTGCATAACAATTATTTCTATTACTTTTCAGTAAACCTCAGTCACTGCCTAAGACAACTCCAGCAGAACCTGTTAAACATTTGTTCTGGGATTAAGACTTACCAGTATTCCATTTGAGATAACGGAAAGGTTTCCCATTTGACCACTGCCAGCCATGTTCTGGGTCCAGAACCACCCCAATCCAAAGCTTATGTCTCCCTGATCCCAGCAGGGCTGTGTTTATTTGTTTTTGTGGTTGAGAGAGACAAAAAAAAGGAAAAGTACAAAGTAAAGAAATTGTCCCACTCCCCCACTTCGTTCCTCGTTTTCATTGCTTAATAACAAATCTGCAAAATCACGGTCAAGCA
>NW_018127894.1:2734612-2740596 GCF_001952655.1 Monopterus albus | reverse complement strand
AGGGAAATCTCACAACATTGCAGTTAAGGCTGAGTGCCAGACTTCAACAACTTGGACAAATTCATTGAAATAAATAGAGTGTCTAATAATGTGTGCGTCAAATAAAATATGATAAAGTGATGCTGGATAAATGAGTGATTGGCCAGAGGAGACTTTGCAGTCTGGCTAAACGTAACGGTGACAGTAATGGTTGCAAAGTAACTGGCAAACATATCTCTATCATCCTGTCAAATAATATTATTGATCAGATGTTGCAAATTCAAACTAAATTTTAAGAATTTTCTAGAAATCAGAGATTTTTTTCTTGTTTATATAAAAGTATTTCTTACTCTGTGATGTCAATTTAATGATCCTTTAATCATTCTTAAATTTTCTAAAACATTTTAGCTAACATTTTAGCTTGTGATATATTCTTAATAATTTGTGCATAAATAAAACCCTTTATGTTGGGTCTATCTGTTTCAATACCACCAGACATCCACTAGGTGGCACCTTACCTGACATATAAGCCTGGTCATTGGGATCGGTGATACTGACCAAGGAGGCAGTCTGCTGTTTGCAGCTGGTCTCAGCCTGGGCCCAAGTCAGAGCTGACTGTGTGTTGAGCTGGTAATACGCTCCGGTTACAAGGTTTTTCGCCCAGTGTTCTGTGGCTGAGCATTGATATAGAAATATTAAAAACTTCAGTCTTCAGCCATTTAAACAGGAGAATCTGTTTTTGTAGCCTAAAACCATGCTCTTATACACTGTGCTTTGTACACTACACTAGTGGTAGGTCTCAAATCAGAGCAACTTTAAGTCTTACCTGTACCTCACGTATGCTCTGTAGGCACATTAATCTGCTTAAAGATGCATTTAACATGTAGAAAAAGATGTGGATCCTACTCAGATTAGTGAGGTTAAAAATTTAAATGCGGTACTCACAAGAAGTCGGACAGTATCCCCACTGTTCATGCTCATATTTTGTTTCAACTGCACACCAAAGACGCTTCGATGAGGAGTCAAATAAGGTGCAGTCTGCAAACCACCGGTCTTTATACATGAAGGGAAACATGCAGATCTTTCCAAATGCATTTCCTTCAATGGTGTACAATTCTGAAAAGGGGGTGGGGGGAGAAGTTGCAGATCATTTCTTCTGCAAAGATGTATTATTTTGTTAAGCTTGTAAGGGCAGACCTAACTAATTTATTTGCGGCATCTTCTCTTCACTACACATTTTTGGCATGCGTGCACAGCTAAAAGCAAGTGAAGAGTAAACTGATGCATCATTTTAACTGTTAATAATTGACCAGACAATTAGAATCAACAGGTGTTTGAGAAAACCCCATAAAGCATCAGTTAGCAACCTGCAGTTAACTTGCTGCTGTATTGTGTTCTTCAACATTCTCTTTCTCTTTCCAGTGATTGCACACTTTAAAGCAGATGTTTTCTACTGTACCTCTGTATGTTCTTGTGCAAGCACCACTGGATGTCCCTGTGATTGTGAGGTGGTTATTTGGCCCGACTGTTTTAGAGAGAGCAATTGATTCATCAGATCTGATTTCAATGTAGAGCTGTTGTCCTTTGAGGGCGAGCAGGGTTTCATTCCTGCATTCCCACTTTTGGAGCTCAGACTTGTCGTCACAATCGTAGAGATTCACTTCACTCCCCGCACTTTTGCCTTGTGCTCCCAGACACTTTCTAGTTAAGACAAAAAAAAGCCGGTCGCTGGTTGTCCAGCGCAGGTCAAGGCAGCGATTATTTCTTTTCAGTAAACAAAAGCCAGTGGCCTTGTTGGTGAGTGAGAATGCGGTATCTGTTGAGAGAAATGTAAAATAAAACTTTAATTCTGCAGACAATTATATCACATCCATAGGTTAAAATATAAATATATAATCTTTACCTTGTAATAAATCAAAGGTATTGCTTTGTATGTAAAGATGCTTTCAAGCTATTATGTCATACTTTTCAGGATATATCAAGACCATCAATATTTTTCTCATATTACAATTACTAACACTATTCATAAATGTATTTATTTGTTTATTAATTATTTGAGACATTTACTTCTGGTAGATAACCATTCTGCACTGATCTTTGTTGTGTGCTACTGGAACTTCTCCCTTGAAAACACAGTTTCCTGTTCAACTTTGACAGAGTAGAGATGCTCTCAGAGCATCCTTGAAACAGCCGTCAATAGCGTCTGTCCCTGCAGTGTTGTCACTTCTTTATTTAGCCCAGATTCGCACTTTTTAAAGACAGGGACATTGTTTTGTTTTGTTTTATCATGCCCTTACTGGATATAATTAGCATTTTTACCTTATACAGTTTGCCTAATCAAGTGGATGTCAGAATTGGAATTAAAATATAATCGAGTTCAATAAATATTTCACTTAAAAAATCTTGAATGCATACTGTACCAAGTGTTGCTGAAGATTTTGGGATGAAGAGCACAAAGACGGCTAGAGTTATCCTTAAGATCAGCATTCTTCTGATAAGTCTCAGCGCTGCAGCCATTGTCCATGCATTGCAAGCAGAAGACTTATGGGCATGACTTTGAAACGGAAGGAATCTTAATAGCAGTGGCACTGTCACTCCTTTTTTTTCTTTTCATTGAGTAAGTGTCATGTTTCGGATTGGCACATTCAACATTTTGCTACTGGTAAAAAAGGGGGGTTGGGAGGGAAGTAGAGGCATCTTACACACACAGTCTTGCTTGCACGGATGTCACACTCCAGAAACTGAAAAAGTGGCGTTCACTTCCTGTCCTGGAGAAAAAATGTGATTAGTAAGAGATTCACGCTCAACATGACTCATCAGGATCAGTGGGTCCAGGCCAGCATCCAGCCTCACAGACTTTGATTCACATTAATTGCCACTGGCAAGGTCTCAGGATCTGCCCATTGGCAAGTGCAGACTTTTCATAGCATTTTTTAACATGGGGATGGTATTCAGAAACCATAAAAAAAAAGAAAAACTGATAGAGCTGATAAATTTTCAGGCTTGTTTCAGCTATGGCTGGGTCTTGTTCTGTGTTCAATGATGGCATGACTATGTGAATTCCATCCATCCATCCATTATCTATACCGCTTATTCCTGAATAGGGTCATGGGGGGCCGGGAGCCAATTCCAGCTGATTTTGGACGAGAGGCAGGGTCCACCGTGGACAGGTTGCCAGTCTATCACAGGGCTGACACCTAGAGACAGACAACCACACCTACCCAACTACCCACCTCTACCTAAAGACTCAAAATACACCCAGCTATGATAGGTGCAGAAGTTAAGAAACTGTGTACAGGTAACCTGTGATGTGCAGAACTGCCAGTCAGGTGACAATAAATCACACTCACTTTGATTCACTTGTGAAACAGAATCATCTTTTCCTCTTCACCCAACTTTGTAAAAGTGTTACAAACAAAAAAATAGGATTGCCACAGTCGTATGCTTTGCAGTTCTTTATGATATAACTTTGAGCTACTGGGAGTTGAATAAGAAAAACAGTACAATAAAACACATTGCTCTGTCACATCAGTGAATGTAAATGACTTGCGCAACACTATCATGCAAGCTTTAGATTCGTGAGAGGCAAAGGGCAGCCTGCCACTACTGTGCTGTATGTGAAAGAGATATCAGGAGGAATTCCTGAACCCAAACCTTTTTTTTTTACCAGCACAAACTGCCCTGCCACCACCTAATAACACCCAAACAACCATTGGATTTTACTGTACTGGACTTTACACCACCCGACTGACCTTTCAGAAGTCAATTCACTCATCCTAGAACATCCCTGCAACTACTTAATGTACAGCAACATCACAAAGACCTTAACAACAGTTGTGGGACTACTTTGAAAAACATAGTTACACCTTAGCAAGAAATTAGCAATCAACTATTGTTTTGCTGTTTTGCTAGCAAATATTCAAAAAATATCTTATTTCAAATTAAGCTTTTACAGTTTCTAACAGTTTATGTTGATTTATTGCGTTGCAAAAATGGGTTAGAAGTCTTTACACTAGAACTGCTTTGGTGGATGCAAGGAAGCACAAAGTCTTGTGAGGATATTAGATCAGGGTGATTTTGCGCTGTTGCTGATGAAGAGAACATTCTGTGCCTCCTGAGTGTAGCAACACAATATCCTGTTTTGGCATGGAGACATTTATATGTTAATGCTTGCCCTTCCACTCTTCCATAACCTATATCATAGCATTTTGCATTTTCACTTCCTCTTCTATTATTCTCCTTTTGGGTTGGAGGACGGTGCTACAATATGAACCTCTGTCACTCCACTTTGTTGCTGATTGTTTTTATAAGGCCTACAAGTAGGTGGGCTAGTGATTATAATTGGTGAAAAAATATATGAAGATTCTGTCGTCATAATTGCAGTTACAGTATTGTTATTTCACCTTGACTGTGTTAACAGGTTGACACAGCTTGGTTCAAGATTTGACAAAAAAGTGGAGACTGATCTCTGAAGAAAGCCCGACAGAATAGCGCCTTTCCGCCAAAACAAAACAAATCCAGATATCCAAATAGAAACCTCTTGCCTCTGTCAACACTTGAAAGCTGTGAAAAGAGACACAGATAGAAGTTTACTACAGAATCTCTGTCAGCACCAACATCAGATCTGTTGCCTTTTAAACATGTTCTCTGCCCTGTGGAAGTTTTTATATGAGTGTATTTTTAAGAAAATAACATCTTAATAGACACTTCTCCCATTTAGTACACATCTTTGGTTCTCATTGACCAAAGGGCAAAGTATAAAGTTATACCACCATATTGCAGTTTGGAAAGGTACTGGGAGACTATAAAAGTGTGGAAGTCTGGATTAACTTGAACATTTATATGACATTCGATAGTTGTAATAAATAAGCTCTGCTTTGCTAAAGTTTATGAAGCAAAGAATGCACTGCAAGCTGCAGAGACAAGCAACATAAATGTAATGAGGTTTACTGAGTTCATCCTGGACTTTAAGCTGATAACGACATATGGTATTGTTCAGCTTGTAATAAAAGTTGCTCTCCAGTGATTTAGTCACAAACTGTTAATAATCAGAGGGTTCGCTGGGGTAGCAGTCATCTCAGTCAGTCAGCAGGCATTTCTTGCCCTGTGACCTGTTTCTGCAGACATGAAGCAATTACTTGTTCTTCTGTCAGGTAAGTGTCTGTAAATGTAAATCTAAAGCATATTACACTTTCACCTTCAAGCTTGTGTGCAGTACTTTATGTGCTGATGTGTCAAATTATAAATGTAAAGATGAGAGAAGTCACGAGTTTTCACTGCTGTATACTATATGATGACAAGTTGTGTAATGTCTGTAGTGGTTAGAAAATGTGCATTTAACTGTAAAATGCTTTTGAGTGTCTGGTAGCTTTGGGATGCTGTAACAATGAAAAAGACTTTTTCTCACCCAGATCTTTATTTTAAATGTTATCTCTTAGTAATAAAACTCTCTTTACAGTATTGTTGGTCAGCGTGTTATCATGTCCTGATGGGGAGTTCGCCTGTACATCTGGAGAATGCCTTCCTGCGCGACTTGTCTGTGATTTTAAGGCGCACTGTAAAAATGGCTCAGATGAGGAGTTTTGTGGTATGCTGGCTTTTCTGAGCAACTTTTCAGATGAAGTCTTTATTGTTCTTTTCCTAACTCAGGGTTTAAAATACCACCCTCTGGAGTAGATTTTGGCTGATTTTTGCAACTTTTTATGTATTCCTTTTTTTCTCTGTTTAGCACCATTTATACTGTCTTTAGCCTGCATGCATGGCAATCCTTTCTTTAGAACAAACTCTGCAATAAGCCTGACTCATCATTTTTGTCAGTTGAACAACAGCAATGCTGCAAGGAACCGAAAACTGTACAGAGTTTAGTATCATCGCTCAAAATTTTTTATTATGGAGCAGTTCTAGGTTGTAAGAAATATAGTTTCACTATTTATACACACAGTGCAGCAGAAAAATGTAAGAAATAAAACTATACTTACATTTAAAGTAATGTTATTCTTTTTTTT
>NW_018127894.1:2702356-2734475 GCF_001952655.1 Monopterus albus | reverse complement strand
TGTGTGTGTGTGTTACTATAAAACATACATAAAACATGTTTCCCTGCATGTTAAGGCTCATGTGACTTTGAACATCACACCTGTGGTTGGAAAGACACCAGTGATGGCTCCTACCACTGGAGACGGCAGATGGCAAACATCACCTTGCTACCAGGAGAGGACCACACCACAGGAAGCTCCTGGGGTAAACATTACCCTCCTGCTATGTTCTCTTTGTGCTCTTACTGTTTTGATAATTAATTTGAAGCAAATGCAGTGTCATTTTAACATGGATGCTGAAATGTTTTAATACATTACCAAATCTAGTCTTTGAAGAGGATCTTAACATGGATTTTTGTTGGACACAGGACACGTCATGCATATAGATGGTAAACAGGAAGTTGGCCTCTTTGCAAAAGCTAAATTGGAGTATTCTATTGACAAGCTAGCAGCTCTGGGATGCCAGATCAGGTACTAACAACAATCTATCCAGGTTTTAAAGACATTTGCTTCATATACTGTATTAGGTGTTTCCTAACAATGCATACCAACTTTTGTAATTGACTCTGACTTGAGTTTTTCATATACCATATTCTAGCAATCACAGTTTTTGTGATTTGACCGCTTGTATGTTTCAGCTTTTGGTACCATATTTATGATAAGTCATCATTACCACCACACTTAAAAGTCATAATGGTCAGAGGCACCATGGAGAAAGACTTGCTGGATATTTCTAAAAGTATGACGGATGGCTGGGAGAATGCCACAGCCTTCATTGGTAATCAGCCAGCAGGATACAAGGTTAGTAAAATGTCCCATTTGACCTTTGGCCTTACACAGACACAGTAATCTAAAAGAGATAGAGGGTAGGTTAGAGCTTTTAATAACTTACTATTATGTATATTTTGTATCTTTATATAGCTTTAATTGTTTTATTTCTTCATTGTTATTGTACCTGTAAATTTTATCTTTGCCTTATTTCCTGTGCTTCTATAACACCTATGTTCCCCTTAGCCTTGGGTTTTATTTTACTTTGCCTGATAGATCAGTGGTGGAATGAGATCCCCGCTGAGGTCAGGACAGCACAGTCACTGCCCGTCTTCTGCTACAGGCAAAACACATCCACTGTGATTACTTTAATGCAACAAAAACATCTCTAAGTTCTTATACTCTAGCACTGAACATACTTTTAGTTATGTGTTTTAAAGGGATATACTCCCAGTTGTGGATGATATCTAGAAACACATCCACTGTGATTACTTTAATGGAACAAAAACATCTCTAAGTTCTTGTACTCTAGCACTGAACATGCTTTTAGTTATGTGTTTTAAAGGGATACACTCCCAGTTGTGGATGATATCTATCTCTTGCTCACATGGGATGGGAATGCACTTTTGTTTGTACAAAAGCATCTGCCAAATTAATATAATGTAATTGTAATGTAGGGTAACATGTTCGTCTGTAGTTTTGTATCGCCACACGTAACAGACACAGAAAATTTGGCCCAGGTCGTACTCAGAAACTGGATGGACTGTTTTGGGATATGCTAAACTTTAGTATTAAACTGTAGTCCCTGCAGCCCTTCTTCTCAATAAAAAGTTGATGCCCTCATCTTGTCATCTTTTTTAGAGGTTAAAGAAAAGCAAAGTAATTGTAGAATATAACACTTTATACAGGTGCTGTTTTCACTCAGCCCTTCATTTCTGGGAACCAGTGACATCATGCTGGATGATATTAGCTTTGAGAACTGTGCAGAGGGAGATGTCCCTATAGGATCAGACCAGCTCTCCTGTGATTTTGAAAAGGACACCTGTTCATGGTACCATGACTACACTGCCAGCATTTTGTGGGAAAGGAGTAATGGGAAGTTTAACAAAGAACCAACAAGGAATGGTGAGTATCTTCTTGACATCTATCCATTATCTTTACCACTTATCCTGTAGAGTATCACTGGGGGGCTGGCCAATCCCAGCTGACATTGGGAAAGAGACAGGATACACCCTAGACAGGTTGCCAGTCAGGGCTGACACATACAAACACTAACATTGACATGTATGGGAAATTTAGAGCCACCATTCAACCTGCATGTCTTTGGACTGTGGGAGGCAGCCAGAGTACCTGGTGAAAACCCACTCAGGCATAAGGAGAATATGCAGACACCACACAGAAAAGGTCTGATCGGCTGGCAGGTTCAAACCCAGAACCTTCTTGCTATAAGACAAAAGTGCTATTCACTGCAGAACCGTGCCACCCATCTTATTGACAGTCATCTCAAATTTTGTTGTACAAGTTTTTTAGTGAAATGCATCATGTACATAAGCACCATATACACTAAATGAATAAAAATAATGAAGGTCTTAAAACTCTTCCAATTCTGTGTCACTGGACAGATGGTTTTTGCTGATTACACTCTGAATACATTAAATATCTGATGAGTCTTGTGTTCTTCTTCAACAGGCTACTACATGATCATAACACCTTCATACAACCTAGATATCTCATCAGCAGCCAGACTCATCAGCTTCCCTCGACCTGCAGGTCAAGTCATATGTGTGAGCTTCTGGTACCACATATTTGGCAACAGCATTGGTATGTGCCTCTCTGTCCATACTGTCGCTGCTGCACTTCTAGAGAGAATCAGACTAAGATTTATACATAAAAAAAAGCTCATTTCCAGCATTTTCTAAAATTCATATAAGTCTTATGAATTCTAGCCACGTTTAATAAGACAGTTTTTTATCTCAGCCTTTTCTCTATAATGTACATGTACAGTATTCCTCAAATGCACAAGTTGTATTTGAATAATCTCTTCATAATCAGGTTCACTGAAGTTTATTGCAAAGCATTCTGGTGAACCAGAGACAGTTATGTGGATGAGAAGTGGCACCCAGGGAAACAAATGGCGATTTGCTGATCTTACCTTCAACAGTGACAAACCAATTCAGGTATTTATTATTTCATCATTTCTGTGTGCATTTCTCTGCCTTGGCAAGATCATTTCAGGTAATGTTTTTACAGGAGTATTGACTCAAAGAGTTATTAGACTGCCAAAATGTAAGCACATGTATCTTGGAGCAGATTTTCATACCAAACACAACTCTTTTTTCCCATAGACTTCAAGAGACATTTTAATACAGAAGTGTAAAACTATTTCCATAATAAAGTTAACATTTATGTTTTGTTGAAACTTCCACTTCAGTTCACTTCTGCTGTTCTTCAGTTTATTATAGAAGCTGTGGTGGGTGGGAATCAAGGTAGCATAGCCATCGATGATATAACAGTGTCCAGCGCTGTGACTGGCTCTTGTCCGCCTGAGAGAGAATGCACCTTCCAGGGCTCCCTGTGTGGTCTTCTATCTCAATCGTCTGCAGACTTTAGTTGGAGCCGGATCACAGGGGCGTCCCAGGCAGCCAACTCTTCAGGCCCTGCCACTGATCACACACTGGGGACAGCACAAGGTTTGCAACTTCTTGAAATATTGTCTCATCTGGCTAATTTACAGTGAATTTTTAAAAGCATCAGATCTGTTTTTGTTAGTTTCTTTTGCTAAATAAATCACACTTTGTTGGTATGTCTCACGCTGGCAATATGTTCCCCAGAAAGCTGAGGATAGATTTGACTATACATGAGGTTTTGATGGTCAGTCTGTCAAATGTGACTTCAGGCACCACACCAGTCTCAATGGATAGAGCAAGGCATCCTATATTTTTAAAAGTCAGTCATTTTTAATCACATGTGATGACAAAGGGGGCAAACCAATGAGATACATAGTTGCCTATATAGAAGCTGGTTGCTGTATTGTTTTATTATTAAAAATGCTTTGATTCATCTGAAGGTTGTCTCATAACTGAACACCAAGATTTCAGTATTTGTGAAAGGCAAATTTCCAACATAGATGATGCATCTTGATTGTGATTACCTGCAGAATCTTTTGAGGATGATTGTCTTAAATGAAAATGCAATACAATTGTGTAATTAGTCATTATAGATTTGTGTGATCCCATGCTATGTGAAACAACTTATACACAAACTTAAACACATACAGTCTGAAAAAGCATTCAGTGTACTTTCCAAAAAAGACCTTAGAAGGTAGTAAAAAGTATTAAATTTAATTTACAAATGTATAAACTAAAATTGGGATGGTTGTGACAGTGGATTGTGTTGCAGGAGACTGTTCAGTCCTTTTGTGTCTTGAATTTATTTGGTAAATCCTACAGAAACCCAGGAAATAAAAATCAGCATAACTTCACCTTATGTGCAGGCTACTACCTGAGTGCCCGCTTGTGGAGTCACCCTGTGGGGTCAAGAGGTACAATAATGACTGCACTGATGGAGCCCACCCCACCTGATGGAGAGTGCCTCATGTTCTGGTACTACATGGAAGGAAGTGGAGTGGGTGAACTCAAGGTTTATCTTCAAACTCCTGACAATAACAGAAACCCTGTCCAGCTATGGAGCAGAAGTGGGGATCAGGGGAAGCACTGGAGGCACGGACGAGTGACACTTTCTAGCCCTAATACCCCGTATCATGTAAGTGGAGTTTTCTGAATAAATGTATCCTCACGCATACATGTGAAAGAGGGAGTTACATGTACAGTATATGGAAATAACCCTTGTCATCTTGTAAGATAAAATCAATTTGCCATTGTGACAGGTGATTTTTGAGGCAGTGGTTGGAGATGGACCAAGGAGAGATATCTCCATCGATGACCTCACTGTCCTTAATGGTGCCTGTCCCTCGCCAGGTTAGTGATGACTAGGAAGTACACACAAAAGCTGTGTAAAGAATGTGTGTGCATGTGTATATGGCTGGATGCTGTATGTGTATCTGTATCAATCTTTGCAGGTTTTTGTGACTTTGAGATGGATTTTTGTGGTTGGGTGAACAATCCTCCAGCAGAGACCGGGGTGGACTGGGACTGGCTCTCAGGCGACAGTGAGGGTAAACTGATCCCAAAAAGGGATCACTCCACGGGTACTTCTTTAGGTGAGTCACCGCACATACTTTAACTACAGACTTCATAATGAGTGTGGCATTGTGCAATTCACAGTCTTGGAATCCTCGGTTTGAGACAGAAGAAACCAGGACACTTGGATAATTTTAACTATCTCAGCTCTTGGCAGTCAAGCTTTAAATATTTAGAATTTATAGTCTGGCTGGCAATATATGTATCAATGGGTAAAGGTACAGTTTTTTAGCAACAAATGTATTTCTTTTGACTAATGATGCTGCTCAAACGTCAACTGGACTGAACAGCCATAGTGACAGTTCGAAATTATTAAGGACACTGTTGTAAAATTATTCTCCTTGATATTTTATGTTGTTTTTTGTGTCTGTAGGCCACTTTGCATTCTTCGTGTCCTCTGAGTCTGGGAGAGAAGCTGTTGCTCATCTGGAGAGTGAAACAATAGCAGCTGTAGACCGAGCTTGCTTGGAGTTCTGGCACTACGCCAAAGGGTGGTTAGCAAATAGTGAGTACAGTTTTATTTATGTTCCTACAACACTTTAATTTGGTCATTTGTAGGTTACATTGTTGCTGCTGTTTCATCAAAAGCTATATTACAGTGTGTAGTTCATATTCAGACATGGTAATTTACTGTAAATCAATGTATTTGGAATACTTCGCTATTACTTTGCTCATCTTTACACCCCATGGCATCATCCAGAGACAGAACCATTTTCAAACCTGTCAATAAATGCAAGTTTCAGTCTTTTGGTGATTTATTATTATTTATGCTGCTTTAAGGGCCCTCATTCGCTGCACTGACAGTGTATGTGAATGAGACTGCTGGACTGAAGTCTGTGTGGAATACAAATGGATACTTAAATGACACATGGATCCAAGACAGGGTGGATTACAATTCATCAGGCCCTCACCAGGTGGAACATATAATTTGATATTACTCAGAAAATGCTGCCTATAAATAAGTCAGTCTAAATGAAATGCTGTTCTTTGTCACAGATTATTTTACAAGCCAGTTGTCCTGACTCAAAAGATGCAAGCTTTGCCCTGGATGATGTCCACATCATCAGGGATAAGTCCTGTCATGACATCATGCTAACAACTACACCAAACCCTGTCACCACGACCACCGCTGCTCCTGCCTCCGCCATGGACTGCACCTTTCAACAAGGTGACACTAGGAAAGCATCGATTGCTGGCATGAATACTGCGAGTCACGGATTAAGATTATAAGATTAAGAGCCTTGTTAAGGCTGCTTAAGATTTGTTTCAGTAGAAGTGATGGATAATCAATCACCTGACTGTAAGATGTTTAACAGATATTTTTCTAAAGAACTAAAGGCTCATGCTTAATCATTCTGCATTTAGTGTTATGGTCAACATTTTATGCTTCATATAGGTCAGCCTGAGTGTCTCAGTAACTGAATATGCAAATAGAGGTTTTGGGATTTTTTTAGCTACACTTGCCTAATTCAAACTCCATTAATTACTTAATACTATATCACATGAATATTTGACTTTTACTTGAAGCCAGATGTATTTGCACACTACGATGTGAATGTTTTATTTGTTTTTCCCATTATCTATATTACAAATGCAGTGTTTTAAGATTTAAGATTATATCTTGTAAAACAGGTCTATGTAGTTGGGTCCAGGATGACAGTGATGATTTCAACTGGCTGCTCAGTAGTGGACATCAAGTCGACCAGCCCTGGGATGGACCTCAGTATGATCATACTGTTGGAAATAATCAAGGTATTGAACAGTGATATTAATCAAATAATACCAGTATTGATGCTTATCTTAAAACTAGGAATAAATGTAGAAGAGAAGCCTACGGGTGACAGCTGGGGCCATAAATACCATCAGATGTCTTTGTAACCAACATATGTATTCATAAACATCATGTGCTGGTTTGTTTTGAAACACCACCTTGTCAATGATAAAACAGACATAAGAACAGTGATCCAAATCCATATGCAACAATTTGCATCACAAGCTGGCCACTTCTCTGTTTTCTTTGTCTGTCAAGGTTTCTTTTTACTGCTGAACGGATCAGGAACTGAGGAGAGCCAGAGAGCAGTCATCTCTGTCCCTGTCATCAGCCTTACAGCACATTACTGTGTTGGATTCTGGTATTATATGCTCGGACCGTCAGTATCCGCCCTGGATCTGCTGGTTAAAACAGTATGTACCTGAGATTGTATGTATAGATATGTTTACTGTTACCTGGGGAAATTTGTTCTCGGTGTATTTTCACAGAACACAGAAACATACGGTACAGTACATACAACAGTTACATAAACAAGCAGACAGAAAGACATGCACCTAGTTTTATCATGTGTTTAGCAGGTGTTTGCATTTAAAATAGCACTACTGCAAACCTTGTATTACAGGAATTGTTTTCCTGTGTCTGTACTTTAGAGCAACAGTACAAAGACTTTCTTTGTTGTAGAAATCCTCTGAACTGTTAATGTGGACTCGCCAAGGGACCCAGAATCCAGAGTGGATGAATGCACAAGTAACCATCAGCATGAACAACACAATACAGGTAGGGTTTAACACGAGCACTTTTTAAGCCTATACAGATACTGATATACACAGAGAACATAAACAAATAAAAGATTCCGTTATGGCTCTGCACTGGTGATAGCTGCAGCTGGAGGTATTATGTTTTTGGGTTGTCCGTATGTCTGTCTATATGTCTGTCAGATTCTTGTGAATTCAGTATTTCAGAAATGCCTTGAGGGAATTTTATAAAATTTGGCACAAATGTCCACTTGGACTCAAGAATGAACAGAATAGAGTTTGGTGGTTGAATATTTGGTGGAATTCAGGTGGCAGGAGACAGGATCTTGTTTAAGATCTTTTAATTCAAAAGATCTGAATTTGCATCTGTAGAATACAAGACTGAATCAAAAGTAAAGTAACACAGTTGGTATAGCAGAGCTTCTACTGTACTCCCCCATAAACAACCAATCAATGCTCATCTTTCACTCAGGAGACAACTGTCAACAGTTGTATGTTTATTTTTCTCAACTGTTTACATTCACACCCTTTATCCAGCCCCAGCTGCAACAATTACTCAATATAAATGCATCTATCTCAAAAGTACCTTATTCCCTCACATTCATTAACCACTACAGAGGTTGAAGGTCAAGGGCAGTGACCTCACATCTGTACCATTTCCGTTAATTTGAGTGACAACCGCAAAGCAGTAATTCTAGTTTTTATGTACCACTTGATGTAGTTACTAATCCGGACATTTTACAGTTGAAAAATAAACTATACAAACAAATTATGTAATGGCAACACTGCTTTTTTTTAACTATCACAAACATTTCTGGGTTGATTTGCAATATATACCACAAATTGATGTTGGCTGAACTCAAATGTTAACATGTATTTTATTTTTATGTTTTATAGATACATAAGCACAAACCTTTTAAAAAACGTTGTATTAATTTTATTTTTTCATTGTCTCTTTTGTCTTAAATGATGTTTGTATTCCTCCATCTTCCGCAGATGATGTTCACTGGCCATAGAAACACCAATAGCCGAGGATTCATTGCTATTGATGACATTACAGTGAGAGAGGGAGAGTGCATAATTCAGAGTACGTAAATACTGCCTGATGTTCACAGAATGACAAAACATACCAGAGATTGTTACCGCTTTGCCCTTTTTTCACCATTCTAGGTGTGTGCGGCTTTGATTCCAGCTTGTGTGGCTTTGAAAATGATGTCAGTCATAGGGGTCAGTGGGGTCGCCAGAGGGGAACAAAACATTATGTGGATCACACCTATGGGACCGAAAATGGTGAGCAGAAAACACAGGTGGTGCAGAGCAAATATTAGATGGATTACCATGGATTTTTTATACAGCCATTCACTTTTGCCATCCTACTAAGCTTAGTGATCCCCCGATATTTGTTTTTTACATCATGACATCATGAGGTCAAAATTTTAATTTATCCAGTACCTGCAATAATTACATGACAACCCCATCTGTACTTGTGTTTAGTGCTTATGTTAGCATGCAAGCACACTAATCTACTAAAAGGTGATGAACTTGATAAAGATACAGTAATGCCCAGTAAAGATCACTATGTTGGCATGTCACTGTGAGCATGTTAGCATGCTCACGTTAGCATTTAATTGTGTTTAAGTACAGCTTCAGAGCTCATTGTGTGGCTTCTTTGCACATTTGTCACATTTTCATAGCACCCTGATTTTAAAATTCCTTTGTTGGTATTCAGTTCATACGACATGTACTGGAGATTTTGACAGACTATTAAGGTGAAGCGGGAAAAGGCAAATATCATAAATGATTTTGGGGGTGACCATGGTTCAGTGGGTAGAGTCTCCCAACCAGAGGGTTGGAGGTTTGAATCTCTGCGCCTCCAGTCCACGTGTCGAAGTGTCCTTGGGCAAGACACTGATCCCCCAAGTTGCCCCCGATGGTTAGAGCCATTGGTTGAGTTGGCGCCGCAGATGCCTGCCTCAGTTCTGTACCGGAAACAAATTCCTTGTGTGTGTAACATACTTGGCCAAATAAAGGTGATTATGATTACAAAAATATCTCAAGCATAATCTACAGTGAGCAAAATGGTCAAAAAGCATATCTGCATTTGAACATTTGTAGGTTTCTACATGACTGTGATGATAACAAACTCTGAAGTAGCTCAGCTGCTCACACCAGAGCTCAACTCAGCTACAGAGATGTGTGTACGCTTCTGGTGAGTCTAGTGCTGCCATCTCAGACATTTGCACGCTATCATTTGATGTGGATTTTAATGTTAGTGTTTGTGTATGTACTGTGTTTGTTCAGGTACTGGTTACCTGCAGATTCCTCTAACAGCCTTGCCGTCCATGTACTGCGAAGCGGGGAGCTGGGTGAAGCCCTCTGGCAACGATCTGGAGCGCCATCTACGGGCTGGGAGGTGGCAGAGGTCACTGTGTCTTCCCCTGCAAATTTCCGTGTGAGCTGGTTTTTTTTTTACGATGATGCCTTTATGCTCTCTGCCAGTCAAACCATCTTTTTCACAGCTTGTGGCCAAACTGCATACTGTATTTTTCATTCCTATAAGATGACAACTAAAGCAGTTCATGTTCTTCCCCAGGTGGCGTTTAAGGCACAGTATGTGCCAGGCACTAACATTACAGTGAAATTAGATGATATTTCTTTGAGGGATGGGGCCTGCAGTCCTCCAGGCAGCTGTGACTTTGAGTCTGGATCGTGCAGCTGGGTCAACATCCCCAAAGAAAATGGACATGACTGGGTGCTGGCCAATGGGGGCTTCCAGGGTCCACCTACAGACCACACCACTCAGACCCCGGATGGTACGACCTCAGACACAGCTCAGTTAGTAAGATAACCACGAACATGCAAGTGGAGCAGACTTGAGCCTCTTTCCGCCATAAATTTATTAAATGTCAGAGTTTTAACAATTCAAACAGCCAAAATTAGCAGCACAGAGAATATTCACAGCTGATAGTTAAAATAAAAATGACTAATCACCAGTGAGAATCCAATAATCAAGTAATGTAAATGACTGCAAAAACATATTTTTTAATTTTGTGTTTTCTTCTGGCATGTACTGTAGGTTGGTTCTTGTTGAGCTTATCACTACACCACAACCACAGCAGTCTTGCACAGGTAGTGTCAGAGTGGATCCAGCTGAAAGACACCACTTCCTGTCTCACCTTTTGGTACCATATGGATAGCAGGTCAGCAAGAATCCATTACAACATCACTACCCTTTGTACATGCTACAGAACACGACAGTGCAGAGGATGCACTTTGTCCTGTTTAGTTTCCTCACTGACCTCCTTAGGAAGTTTGCACAAATGTCATGAGCCACCTGTCCCACCCTGTGCATGACTAAGAACAATCTGGTAGAGTTCCCTCTTTACAACATAAATAAAATTGCTGATAGATATTTTGAACTGAAGAAAAATGGTTTCAACCCAGGAACAACAAAGGTTCCATGTAGAATATGATACACAGTTTTTGTGTGAATGTAGCCTGAATGAAACAAGGGAAGCAACTAAAGCAAAACTAATTTTCAGAATTTCCATTTTTTTTTCAGTGTAATGGTTTGTGCAAAGTGATAAATACACAATAAGCCCTTTTTGGAGAACAGTTTTGTGAAGAGGACAACTATTTTTTGCTCAATTAAACAGAAGCTGTCTGCACATATCAAATATTAGACAAAAATATAACATTTGTGTCTGAATTGTCAGTGACTCTGGAACATTGAGGGTGTACATGCGTTCAGAGTCATCAGAGGAGGAGGGTCTGATGTTCCACAGCCACAGCAGTGGAAACGGCTGGAGCAGGTTCTCTCAGGCTATAGAGCCAATCAGTCCTTTCCAGGTACAGTGCCCAGAAACTGGTGTAGTGGCAATAATAGAATAAAATACTATGATAATAGAAAAAAGTGCTATTTTATCAGTGATACTCACTGCTTCCTCAACAACCCTATGTTCAGCTGCTGATCGAGGCAGAGGCCAACAATAGAGGATTTATTGCCATTGATGACATCAGTCTCACACCAGGTCTTTGTCAAGGTACTGATATTGTTTTTGTGTTTTTATTATGTTGTTATTATTATATGTCTAATAATAATGAAATGTAAAATGTGAAGCCAGTTTCTTTTTCTCACAGTGAACGAAACAGAGTTGGGGTTTGTGGGGTGTTCATTTGAAAATGGCACATGTGGCTGGGAGGACATAAGTGTTGGCCAGTTTCAGTGGGTGAGGGGAAGAAATGCTACTGAAAGCATTGGACCATTTGTGGACCACACACTGGGGACTGAACTGGGTAAGACAACACACTCATGCCTCTCATACTTCCTTTATATACAGTGGGTCAGGTGATCTGAATTTGGAACAGAACGAACTGACTGTCTCAGAGTCTGGGGAGTCAAATTCATAACCTTCCTCTAGTCTGAAAGCCACTGAATACAGCCACCAAGTCACTGGGTAGTGTTTTCTACAGTTTCCACATCCTTGTTTTGCTTTGGCTTGGTCTTGGATTCCTTGACCTTACTGCCTAAATGGGTCATAAATTAGGGAACAAATGGTTCATGGTACCTTTCCATCAAAAACCAAAACCACAAAACATCAGTTCCCAGTTACATTGCCAGTCTGTCTTGGTTTAAAGCTTTGTTTTCCTCATGTAAGCTTAATGCTCTTGGATGTTTGAACCTGTTTTTTTAAAACTGTAAGCAGGGACAGGGGCTGCAAATTAGCTTTCAGCTAGACACCCCATATGAACTGCATTGGTTGCCAGAGTGTGACAATGTTTAGTTGCATTTGTTCCTGTAATAATAATAATAATAATAATACTTATAAAACCTCTTCAGAACATTTCACCCATGTCAGTGCTATATCTGCCACTGCTTCACCTTTTGCTGCTGACTATGTGTTGAGATAAGGTCTCCTAGAGTTAATATTTGATTCTTCCAGGCTGGTACATAGGAGTGGGGCCTGACCAAGGGGCTCAGATGAGCCCTGCTGCCTTACAAAGTACCACCATGAAACAGGCCAGTGTCTCCTGCACACTACATTTCTACTACAACATTTATGGAGAAGGTATATTTTGTATATGCAAATGCATGTGTGCAGCCATAAAACACTGCCATCATATCTGAGTCAACATGTGTGTTTCTTAATGCAAATATTAACTCTGTACTCTGTTTCAGATACTAAAGAGCTGAATGTGCTGCTAAAGGAGGGCTCCAGGACCACCACACTTTGGTGGCTGTCTGGTAACAATGGAGATTTCTGGCAACACGCTGAGGTAATGGTCGGTCGAATCCCTCAGGACTTCACCGTCTTATTTGAAGCTTCCAGGACCTTCAACAAACCTGGGCACATTGCCATTGATGACATAGATTTCACCAACTGCACCCTGCCTGGTGGGCTACATGGACAAGTGTTTTTTCACCTAACCCCTTTTTTTTTCAAGCTGATTTACTTTTGTTTTGTTTTATTTTATTTTCAGAGCCCCAGCCCTTTTGTCCAGAGAGTAAGTTCATGTGCAACAATAGAGTGTGTTTGGAGCACAGCCGCATATGTGACTTCAGCGATGACTGCGGGGACTGGTCTGATGAAAACAGCTGTGGTAGGATATCACAAATGTTGAATGGTTAAATATGTTAGAAATAAATTCATATTCACATAGTACCCACACACTATAGCTACTCCCTTTGTGCTACAGTACAAACACCAGGCATTCGTTAAGAAATTGAAATGACATTATGAACATTAAATTAGTAATTCTTTGGAGGTGGGACCAAACATGTCTGGCACATAAAAAGAGCACCTAGCATGCTACCATAGGAGCACTGATTTTTAAATGATTATATGTTCACACAACGCTCAAAGAACTTTAACGCAGCTTTGTTTAAATCTGTTATGTCTTCAGGGGATGATGTTTCTGAGTACCAGTTTTTATTTGTAATCATTATCTTCCTTTTTCTCCCCTTTTATGTTATAATAAAAATGTATATAGAGCAACAAGGTGTGATGGAGCGTTGCAACTTTGAACAAGGACTGTGTTCCTGGGCGAACAGTGATGTGGACACACCTGGAACTGAGTGGACACATTACAAAGGACAGGAAGCCTGGCCTAACCATGGGCCTCCCAGGGATCACACCCACAACACTGCTGCAGGTATTAGACTCTCTGAACTGCTTAGCAAAGGGATAATCCTAAATCCTTAATGCTACACTTTACATCATGCTGTGTAATGTTATTATACAGGTCACTATGTCACCCCTGGGACTCCCTTGGCCAAGATAGGCCAGGCATCAGAGATGCTCTCCAGAACTTTACTACCCAGCTCTAACTGCACTGTGAGTTTGCTGCATGTGCATATGGAACATGCATTTGTTTGGGGTCAGTACAACTAAGCTGCTTTCCCCAGCTGTTAGAGATGACACAGGCTTGGTGCCATTACAGAGTCTTACGTTTCCTCATTTTGAGATTACAACTCAAAATGGGTGGCATCAGGAAAGGCTGGCAAGTGCATATATCAGTAGTAAAGGGTCTGTCTAGTAGTAATGTAGCTAAAATCACAGAAGTCTATATCTCAGGTGTGCAATGCTTATTTGTTACAATTCTTACTCTGTATGTAGGTGATATTCTTCTACTTCAGCCTGGATGATGCTCCAGCCAGACTGATAGCCCGGTCCAGGACACAGTGGTCTGGTAGTGACGATAGACTGTTGTGGCTCAGGGAAGATTCACAGAGCTACAGCTGGCAAAGAGCAGAAATCACGTTCTCCTCATCAGCCAACAGCAAGGTCACTACGACACAGACAGTTAATGATTAAGAGATGTGAGCTTTAGTCAACCAGGGCCTTGTTTATGGTGATGTAGGATTGTTAAATGTGCAAACAAAGCTATATCTTATATATATTTATATTAATGGAATTCATACCTTAATGGCTATAAGTATTAAACTTAGCTTTTGATACAACTCCAAACATCTTCACAAAGATAATCATACAATTAGGATTTCATCAAGAACAAGAGGAGCAGCAAGATTGTACTAGCTACAGACTGTGACATATTAAAGGAAAAACCAACATAAAATGCCTTAGTAAGGTGTTGGGTCACCATGTGCCACCAAAACAGCTGCAGTGCTCCTTGGCATTGATGCTACAAGTCTCGGAGCTTTACTGGAGGGATGAACACCATTCTTCCAAATGATATTCCCTCACTTTGTGTTTTGGTGATGGTGGTGGTGATGGTCTAACACATCAGTCCAAAATCTCCCATAGGTGTCCAACTGGGTTGACACCTGGCGACTGTGAAGACCATAGCATATGATTTCTGGCTTTTCCTTTACTTTGTCACCTGTCTTTACCATTAGAGTGAATGCAGTTCCACTTCTCCTTATATAACACTGGCCTTGATTTCAAATCTGGTGATTTGCTGATGTTTTATAATAACCACAATAACAGGTGGAAACAAGATCAGAGTGTCTATTTGTTTTGTATGCCTCCTTAGATTGTCTTCAGATATGAGCACGGAGATGGTCGAAAGGGACTGGTTGCACTGGATGATATCTCGTTCTCCAGACAGTGTGTATTTGATCATAACAACAGCGCACTGCCTGACACATCGCCTACCTCTGCTGCACCCACTTCTCTAGCCCCACCCTCAGTCTCAACTACACCAGTCAACCCCTGTCAAGTAAGCTGCTTGACATGCTACAGTGGTAGTTCTGTGGCACACAAAGTATCACAATACTGTACAACAAGTCTGTAAACTTGTTTAAAATTACTTTGTGTTTCTTTTGTGTTGCAGGACAATCAGTTTTTCTGTTGGCGGTCAGCTGGAAATGTGTGTATTCTGATCACCTTACAGTGTGATTATCATCCAGACTGCCCACAGGGGGAGGATGAGGATGGATGTGGTGAGCTGCATTTTGAATCTTACTAAAATAGTCTGAAGACACCTGCAGCAAACACATTTGTCATTATTCAGCAGTGTAAAATGTTTTGCAGTGGCTTGGGTAGATTCATTAGCAGTCTACTAGATACTGTATGTGAGAAAGCAAAATGAGCTGGTAACTCTTTGACTATTTTACAGTAGGCACCATAGTTAAAAGCTTTGCATAAAATTCATTATGTGATCACTGATTATTAAAGAATGCAATACCCTCAATCTGTCATGCCAGAGAAAACATTTACAAAGAGATGATTAGCCATGTCAAAAAGTACTTTATGCGGACTACTTCTAACACACACTGAAATGCTAGAAGATACACTTGAATAGAAAATTCTTGACAGAGAAGAAGGAACTTATTCCACAGCTGAAATCCCATGTGTCTGACAGAGAACTGATAGAGTGGCTTTACATCTTGAAAGATACAAATGATTTTCATTTCTGGTGTTGCACTTTATGTGTGGGTTACTTAGTCTGACTGAAAGATTCTATTAAATGTTCAGTTACCTGATACAGTGTTGGCTGTTGTTGATGGTGTGTTCTCAGAAGAGACAGGAAGTAGATGCATGCTAATACATTTACTGAGAAAAATAGGACTGATTTGCGCAAATGTTGTTTCTATGTTAAATGTCAACTTAACCCACAGTGGAGTCACCCTGCCCTCTGCCCCTTCTATTCAACCTCCCTTCTTTTTCCAGCACTATTAGCCTTTTCTTGATATTTTAGGTCCATGTACATTTGAGAATGACCAGTGCCAATGGACTGACACTAGTGATGGACTGAGCAAGTGGCAGAGACAGAAAGCCAATAACAACACTGAGCCACCCACTGACCACACTACAGAAACAGGTGACTTTAGTGGCTTTTTAACTGAGTAATTGATTGTTTTTGGACCCCCAGGACAAGAATTCAAGGGATAACATGCTTAAGTAACATGTGGTTAGACCTACATTCTTCTCCCAGCAGTTGAACCAGTATGTTTAAGAGTCAACTTTGTTAATTTGAGATGTTTTCCCTTGTTCTCAGGCTACTACATGAGAGTGCATTTCAGTCAAGGGTCCACACAAACTGAGGCCCGGCTCCAGAGTCCTCTACTTCCACCTTCCTCCCCCTACTGCCAGATTCTGTAAGTGATAACCATGACATTGAGGGTTACTGTCATCCTAATCTCTATAAAATGTTGTGTTTTGATACAGAGTTGTATGAATTGCTCAATGCTCCCCATCACCCCCGTCTTTCTACCACGCAGCTGTCTTCCCAATCCAACACTCTCCCCTTCTTCCTTCCTTCTTTCCTAAACGCAGGTTTCACTTCCACATCAGTGCAGAGAGTACTAGGTCACTCAGAGTGCTTATGCAGCAAGCTGACGGGAGTGAAGCAATCCTGTGGTCACGCAGTCACAACACTGTCTCCCACTGGACTGCAGAGTATCTGCCACTAGGCCTGTTCCAGCAGCCTTACAAGGTGCATGCTCATGTGTCCGCTACACATGAACATTTAGTTTTAATCTTTGCACAAGGAGCATACAGGTTGGTGACAATGACCCAAATAAATAAATAACCACAACAAGTGCAGATGCTTCATCCCGAGCATGAGGAGGTCACTGAGGCCATAAATTTCATAACTTGAAGGGAAAGGCCATTTTGCCTTTGATTACAGAGGACACAAAGGCCTCTTGACTGGGCACTAAGGTCGAGACAGATGACATGGTATGTATGTGTACGTAGCTTATGTGAACAGCCTGAGCAGTAAAGTTACAAACTAGAGTTTGGTGTTCACGACATACGTGTTATATTTAAATTAAAGTGCGGATGCTTGTAGGAAAGTTAAAGGGAAATATTCAGAGATAGTATAGTAACTGTACACCATTATTATCATTTGGATAGTAAATGGTGTTATCTGTGCACATTTAGAGTCAAAGGCATACTCAGCTCTTGTTACTTTCTGCTGATGTTTCCTGAGATCACAGGAACCTGTGTACACAGCACCATGTAAACTAAAAATAAATGTATAATGGCTGCCTATTCAGGTTTTCACTTGGTTGTGAGTATGGACAATATTAGTGCCTATTTAACATATGCATTATATCAAATAGAACCTTACAACCTCTGAGTCCAAAACCTTAAAAACACACTTTATGATGAATGTGATAAAAACATACTGTATGTACGATCTTCTTATATTACATTATTAAATATGTATGGGAATTCCTAATATACAGAAGTTAACCAAAACTATTTATTGAGCACAAATAACTTACATTACAAAATTACTTTAAATTTTCTGTAACTGCAGTGATACAAAGTTTCTTCATTTTTTAATGATAATAATCCTTCAAAAGTATTAATGTAATTATTTCTAATTTTAGATTTGGTTCAGTAGCATGAATAAAATGACTCAGGGGAGTACAACTACTGAAGATTACATTGTTGCTGTGGATGATGTCTCTTTTATAAACTGTGAAAAATCCTACCAACCACCAGGTAATGTAATCTTTTATCACCATTACTTGAATGAGTACTGGTATTGTGGATATGGTGCATGTATCATTTCTGCTGTATTTATACCTACAGGAACAAGAACTAGTGATTAGGGTTGGCTAATTTTAAACTTTCTTTTCCCTCCTCAGCTCTGTCTGCCTGTGACTGCTCTTTTGAACACGGTCTGTGTGTTTGGATGCAGGGGGGTGAAGATGAGCTGGACTGGCTCAGTAGGTCAGGTCCCACTGAAACCCCAAACACCGGGCCTGCAGGAGACCACACTACAGGCAAAGGTCATTACTGCTACTAAACTGTTTTTATCACAAGTCTTCTGAAACGTTGCACAGATACTGTAACTGCACACTAGTGTTGTCTACTTAACATTTTTACCATAATTGCTTCATTACCTGTGTTGAGAATGTTTTTTATAGTGGACCTTTGTAACTTTTGCTGAACTGCAGCCACTGTGGTCACAGTGAAACAGAATAGATTCACTTTCTGAGGTATTCAAATAAAAATCACTCTATGCGTGAACTCCTCACAGCTCTTAGATAAGTGCAAAGAGACTGCATGTAAATATTACTTTGTGTTAAGTGTTCTAAAGCTGAGAAGGCTTGGAGTCATTATAATATGTTGTTTGACAGGGAAATATATTTTCATCAAGAGCTCCCCACCAAGCGTGAAGGGGAATATGGCCCAGCTGAAGTCTCCACTGCTGCCACCTGCTGGAGAGAAAGGATACTGTCTCACATTTTGGTATCACATGTTTGGTGCTACTGTTGGCTCTTTGAGGATACTTCTACAAACAGCTGATCACTTTAGGAAAATACTGGTAAACATGCATAAAATGAACCGGTTTTGAATTTATGTTATCAAAGTTTTTGCATGAAAAATACAGACATGGTAGAGGTTAGTGAAAGTCATTTTCATGATGTTTCCCTTTGCATCTGGACACATGACTTCCCTTTACTACAGGGTTAGGAAAATGGCTGTGAGATTGATTGAGAAATATTTGCGGCTGTTTTCTCTTTGTTATTGTACTTGTCACATAGTTGTGAAATGCTGATTGCAAAATAACATTAATGCATGGTGTACTGAGTTCAAGCTGTACCGTTTCACTGGATACCATGGTGTTGCAAAAACCTCCTCACATCCTCATTGTGACAAATGAATCATCCTCCTGTCCTTCCTTTAGGTGTGGCAACAGTCAGGAAATCAAGGAGATGAGTGGCTACTGGTGCAGAGTCATGTGACATTGCAGAAAGTCCACCAAGTGATTCTAGAGGCTGCAGTGGGAGGAGAGGCAGGGGACATAGCCATCGATGACATCTCACTCATCAGCGGATCATGTCTGGCCTCTGGTAAGAAGGCTGAAAAACCCAGAAAAGACCTTTGTCCTTTTAACATGAATGTGAGCTTTGGTGTTATTCACAGAAAAAAACTGACATAAAATATAAAGCAAAATAAAACAAATGCCATTAAAACAACTAAAACAATAAAAATAGGTGTCAAACTATTAGTTCACATTTAAAATACAGGTTTAAAAACCTGTTAAAAAAATTGTTTATAATAAATGGTGCTTTATAAGCTATACAAAATTTTCAAACTAAATTTAAGAATTAAGTAGAATTACTGCTTCGTGGTTGTATGCCTCCAGCAGTCAGTCAAATTCATGGGTATGGGACAGAAGGGAGGTCACTGACTTTGATCTTTAACCTTTGACCACCAAAATCTAATCATTTCATCACTGAGTCAAAGTGAACACTTGTGCCAGAAATGAAGAAATTCCCTCCCGCTGAGGCACAAGAAGGTGAACGGCTTCTGGAAACAACTTTTTTTTACATTTTTATTTTTCATTTATGGATACTGTTTGTAATTCATTCCAAGTTATTATGTTGTAGATTTGTGTGACTTTGAGGAAGGGAGCTGTGACTGGCAGCAGCAGACCACTGATGACTTTGACTGGGTCAGGCAGTCAGGTTCCACTCACAACCCCAGCACAGGACCAGACAGCGACCACACCACCAGCACACCTGTGGGCCATTACTACTACCTGCCCTCATCTGCTGCTGACGTCGCTGGCCAGACAGCTGCGATGTCATCACCACTGTATCCTGGAAGTGAGAGAGCTACCAGCATGTTCTCCACTCTTATCTGAATATTTCCTTTGTGATCGCCAAGCTATTATCAAAAAATATGGAGCCACAGATTGGCTTTTATTTGGTTACACTTGTATTTGTCCTACAGTTGACAATATAGTACAACAGTTAGATTGAGAGTTTGCTCTGAGCAGCCACTTATTTTTTGTATATTGCTCTTTATGGAGACAGTGTGCTCTTCCTCAGCGAGTCACAATCAGACCACTGCTACTGTGGATATTCTCTAATATTTCACTAATGAAATTGCATTTGTTATGCTCTCCTTTCCTGTGGCCCTTCAGGCAAAGGATCTTGTGTGCAGCTCTGGTACCACATGTATGGCAAAGGCGTAGGGACACTAAACGTTTACCAGCAGAGTGAAGAAGGCAAGGAATCACTGATTTTCTCTCAGAGGGGAGACCAAGGCCAACTGTGGAGGTTCGCCCAGGCTTCACTGTTGCCTCGAGTTCAGCCTTACAGGGTGAGTTACAGTGATCCTCCTGAGACAGTCTAGTAATACACTCATTCTGGAGGAGAAAGATAAATATAGACAATGGTGGGAGGTAAATAAGAACATTTCCTCAAGTACTTTACTTTCTGTACATAAGTATAATTTTGAAATACTTGTACTTGAACATTTTCTTATTGATTACACTTATGCAGTATGCATTGTTATACAGTATAGCTACCCAAAGGTATAGAAATTATTACATTTTAATTAAATATAAATATTTTAAATTAGCTCCAACTCAACCACATATGAATTTTGTTTATATGTTATTGCTTCAGTAATTATAAATCAGTAACGATGTTGTTTAATAATATAACACTGACATGGGCCATAGTGCCTGTATAATGAATACTTTACTTGATACTTCAAGACAGTTTTACTGTTAATACTTCTATACTTCCACTGAAGATTAAAATGTCAAATAGGTGTTTACTTATAGTTTGGAGCAGTTCAAGAAGTGAGCTTGTGACCGGAAGGTCATCAACGCCCTTGAGCAAGGCACTTAACCCCCAGCTGCTCCAGTGGAGCTGCTCATTGGCCAGCAGGTCAGGCTATGGTTATACGAGGCAGCCCCCAGGTGTGAGTGTGTAACTGTGTGAATGTGATCAGGCCATTCCTTAAAAAGAGAGGTCGCCTCTCAGTGAAGCTACGCTGGCTAAATAAACACTTTCATTTCCACACTGTGGTACTGGTATTTTTACTAATAACCAAATGGTCTTTGTTCTTTTGTTACCATTTTACATGTATGTAATTCAAAATATCAATAAAGATTTCTCTTTATTGTTTGAGCGCATTATTTTCTTACATTTAAATTAATTCAGTTCTACATATATTTTGCCAGTGAGTAATAGTGTAGAGTTGCAACAGTTATTTGATTTATTGATTAGTCAGTTGACAATAAATTTATATCAGTAAGGAAAATATTGTTATTATTATTAAGAGTGTGTTATAATAAGACTAAAATGACATCGAAAACTCTACTGTATGTTTAATCTTTACAGGAAACAGTTTCCATCAAGTCACACTTTGTGTTTCAGATTGTGGTAGAAGGGGTGAAGGCTGGCCCCACCCAGGAGGGAGACATGGCTTTTGATGATATAGAGCTGACAGATGCTCATTGTCCTCCTCCTGGCTTCTGTGACTTTGAGAACAGCATGTGTAGCTGGAGCAACCTGGGTGGGGAAGTCGACCAGGGAGACTGGCTCCGCGGCAGAGGAGCCTCCCCAAACCTCAACACCGGGCCCAGCGTTGATCACACCACCAACTCAACACATGGTCTGTAATCATTTATATAACTCTGATTCTTTATGTTTGAGAACAGTTTCTTAAAGCTAAACGTAAAATTGAACTGTGATAAAACATTTGTCAGCTGCCTTAAACTAGAGATTTATCCTATTCAACAAAATTAGTGCTATTGGTAATTACATAATGTTCACGTCTCCACATGCAAGAAATAGTAAAGTAAATAATCACCACTCCAGGTGGTAGTGATATGAATGTAGACTGACAAACAGGCCTAACCTCATCTGAACATTTACAAGTCCAGGACAACTAGAATTCTATGAAAAAATATTATATCAGCATCCACTTAACTTTAATCAGTTGCGTTAATAACATCCAGTTAAAAATTCACACATCTGGATGGGTGTGATGTTTATAAAGGAGTACTTTCCTGATAGGGCTGTGTGGGTAAGCACTGTGCTAATCAACAGTGAACAAGTGCTCTCTGGTTGTTAAATGATATGTTTTAAAACTATGAAACACTGAACCCCAATATGAGAATCTACCAACTCTAAGGCAAGGGAAAATGTATTTATCTCACAAGAACGTTGTGTATACTACAAGTGTTACTAGTGTTTTGACCTTTTCAGACATTTTTTCCTCCTCCACACACCTTGGAAGACAGTGAGGTTGTGTCAGAAATCCCTACTTTGCATTAAAATGCATGTGCTTACAGTAAGAAACCTACATGCAGCCCGCATACTGTACACAGATGGAACTCATTGAAGTAACTAATCATGAGCCTGAGAAAACAGTTAAGTTTTCAGTTTGCGTTTGAAAGTTGTGGCACTCTGTTCAAGAGAATTGGGTCAAAGCAACAAAAGTAAACCTTACCAGATCTGAATCTTATTCTTTGTGCAGTTAAAACCACCATCACCAGGTCTGATTGGATTATTGGCATTTAGCTGGTCAGAAATTTGCATTATTATAGCTTTAATGTACCTGTTATAAAATGGTCATGCAATGGTTATGAGGGTTCTTCCTGTCATAATTTTGAGTGATCTCCTTGTTTCCACCAGGTTACTATCTGTATGTAGACAGCTCAGTGGGTGAGCAGGGAGCCACATCCTTCCTGATCAGTGATGTTTTCCAGCCGTCCACTAGAGGGCACTGTCTCACATTCTGGTACCACATCTATGGCAGCCATGTTGGGACTCTTAGAGTTTTCACAAATGACAGGTAAGTAGCTGTTAATGTCTGAGCAGTATCAAATTAAACGTGAACTGTATATTAATTACCAAAGGCAATACCTTAATATAAATAGGTGATAAATGTGTGGGTCAGCAGCAACATCTCCATGATCATCATGCTGAGCACAGGGGCTCCGCAGGGGTGTGTGCTCAGCCCACTGTTCTTCACACTGCTGACCCACGACTGTGTGCCAACCTACAGCACCAACCACATTGTCAAATTTGTGGATGACACGACTGTAGTTGGCCTCATTACCAACAATGATGAGGCCAACTACAGGAGTGAGGTGAGCCAGCTGGTCCAGTGGTGTAAAGACAATAACCTCTTCTCAATCTGGGGAAGACTAAAGAGATTGTTGTGGACTTCAGAAGAAAGCATCTAAATGTGTGTGGTGTTTGTTTCTCATGGTGTTATGTTGTTTGTTCTCCTTTGCTGCTGAAACACTGAAACTTCCCCATTGAGGGATCAATAAAGTACCTACCTACCTATCTACCTACCTAAAGCATCCACCACTGACCATCGATAGTGCTATAGTGGAGAGAATGAGCAGCACCAAGTTCCTGGGGGTGCACATCTCTGAGGACCTCTCCTGGACCAACAACACCACATCACTTGCTAAGAAGGCTCAATCATGCCTCTACTTCCTCTGCAAACTGAGGAGAGCCAGTGTCATACCCCCCCATCATGCGCTCTTTCTACCGGGGCGCCGCTGAGAGCGTTATCACTGGTTGCATCACTGTGTGGTACAGAGGCTGTACTGCCTCCTGCAGAAGGACCCTGCAATGCATAATGAACACCAGCAAGATCATGAGTGCCCCTCTGCCACTCCTTACGGACATCTTCAACACCTGCCTCACCCACAGAGCCATCAGCATTGCTGATGACACCTCTCACCCCTCACACTCCCACTACAGACTCCTGACTTCAGGGCGAAGGTGTCGGAGTCTTCAGGCCCACTCCACCAGACTTACAAACAGCTTCATCCATCAGGCTGTGAGGATGCTGAATGCTGTCCATTACCTGCCCTCTGCCCCTGGACTGTGACCCACCACAGAACATAAAAAGACTACCTCTGCTGTTTTGCAGAAACCCAGTACATTCCCCCTTCTTGTTATATCACATTTAAATCCACTGCTGAGTGTTTTACCATCATATCTGCTGCTGTTGGTCATTTGCAGTACTGTCCATGTGCATCTCAGTCTCAAAACCATCTGACAATCTTCTTGTTACTGTCACTGATTGTACATGGTTTGAGTCATAGCCTGTTAGGCTGTACCATTTAGCTTTATCCTAATCACTCTGACTTAGTTTTCTTATTCTTTTTAGTCTACTTTTATTTCCTAAATGGTGTGGCATTCAATACTAGGTGAGAGAGAAACGGTATTTTGATTTTCTGTATGTCCTGCAGATATAGTGAATTGACAATAAAAATCTTTGATCTTGATCATGTCCCATAGAAAACTGCATAGTGGTGGAAATGAAGAAGGGATTCTGAGGTGGATTGAGACAGGAAACAAGGGAGACAAGTGGCAGGAGGCCCATGTGTTTGTTAAACATGAAGAAGCATTCTGGGTAATTATGAACTAAACGTAGGTTTGATCAGAGTTCATGCAAAGACGTTAGGATGAAAAAGTCCTTTTTTTTTGGCAGACTTTTTTACTGTTCGCTAGTTTGAAGACAATAGTTAGAGCCATTGAACTTAAGAAAAGCCAAGGGATTCAAATGCAAACAAAAAATTAAACATCCTGCACCTTTATGTTAAAATGCAACTTAACTACAACAGCTACATAAAGAAAGTGTCAGTTACCTGTAAGGCAAAATGTGCCAGTTAACCAATGATAACTTTTATTAACAAATTGGACTGCTTTCTCGTGTGTTTTTTGGATTTTCTGTTTGCTGTGCTGAGCATCTCTCTTTCTTTGTCACAGTTTGTGTTTGTGTATCAAAGAGGGAGGAATACAAGCGGGGACGTCGCTCTTGATGACATCACCATTTTCCCGGGAGACTGCTACTTAGAGCCCCCCATCAACCCTCCTGATGATAATAATGGTAACCTGAAACCCTCCTTAGCTGCTTCAACTGAGCATCTAGTGCAGGAATGATCAACAGATTGACTGATTAACAGTGTGGCTCCTTTATGTCTTTAACTGTTTTTTGATAACAGTGGAGAACTATTGTACAGAGGAATAGGCTAAAGTATATCAGGCTTTGGCCTCGCAGACAGTACCTGTTAACACCATAAATGCATTGTTGGTTTTGGTCTTTTTGTTGACAATAAGAAAAATGTAGCATCACCAGCCTTTCCCTTAAATAGATGTTAGTATTGGAGCAACTAGGCCTGGTAATTCCATATGCAAATGTTTAAAGAAAGGCATTTTCAGTAAGCAGAAGTTAGTATATGCAGTGTAGAAATGAATGTTACTAAAGCAGAAGTTAGTATATGCAGTGTAGAAAAGGATGTTAAAGTCAAATGTTTCATCATTTGTTTCATGCAGTTATCATGTTTCTGTGTGTTTCAGATATGTTGACTGTAGGCCTCGCAGTTGGTCTGACTCTGCTGGCTGGACTCATAATCTCTGTCTTCCTCTTTATGATGAACAGGAAGCGTTGCACAATGTATACAGTGATTTAAATACATGACATTGATATAATGTATGTAAGAACACTAAAGATGGCAGCTCCTTTGTGTTGTTTGCTTACATTTGTACTTGTCTGTCTTAGGAACCAGACAACAGTAGTGGATGACCTTTTTGCCTGCAGAATAGATGTAAGTAAGAAGGATTTGATAACAAAGCATCTTGTATCAATTCCAGAAAACTCTGATGATAAAAGAGGCTTTCCTTCCCAGGGCACACAACATGGAACTGAATCTAACTTTTCCTTCTTCAACAACCTGTATGATCCCTCACCACACGAAACTGATGCCGCTGTGACTTCCTCTGATGCTTAGGCCTGATCTGCCTTTCCAAAATTTGGGCTCCATGACCCATTTTGAGTCATGGACCTCTTTTAATGGGGTCATCAATTGGCAGAGAAAATGCATAATGTGAATTTATTTTTCTAATTAAAATAGAAAAGCTTTCTTTTTTTCCACACTGCTCTGTTCAGCTCAGATGCTGTGAGTAGGGCTCTTTCTCTCTCTTTTCTCGCTAACCTGAGCTTGACAAGGGTTGATTGAAAAGTTTGGGAATTTTCCTTGTCGGCCAGTCTGTACTTTCCCCAAACTGCTGGTGCAAGCTGTAACAGAGAACTGTTGCCATCACACCTGTAAAGTTGCATTGGTAGCAAATGAAACATGGAGTAACAGAAAATCTGGGGCCGCTGTTGCAGAAAAGGAGTGACAGAAAAAGAAAACAGATTCGCTGATGCAGTTTATGTACTTGAAATAAATACATTTTAAATTCATGGTTTGTTGTGTTCATTATCAGTAGTTTATAAATGTATTTTTGTAAGTTTAGATGCCAGGGAGAAACCAAATTTATATTTTGGGTCTGAAGGTGAAAAGGTTTGGGAACCCAGGGTCTAGATTAATAACTAATAATAAACCTTCACCAATTTGTAAATTATGCCTGTGTACTTGAAGGTATTTTAATTTCACTAAAACTACTGTTGCTGAGAAAAGTATGTCAATGGATGTTATGGCAGTTTAATGAGACTGCAACAGTAATACCTTTGTTTTAATATTGACTGGACTGCTTTTGAATATTTGCAAATGCTGTCAAGTGACAAACACCTTGTCTGAGGTAATAGGCAAATTTAACATTTATTAAATAAATGTAGCGGATGGAGTAAAAAGTACAATATTTGACTAAAATGTTAAGTCAAAGTATGAGGTAGAAAAAAATAATAATAGATACCTCAAAACTGCACTTAAGTACTTGAGTAAATGTACCTAACTACCTTCCACCGCTGTGAAAAATTACCACTGGGTGCATCGTCGCTGCCTCTGTTGACAGGTAAATTGTATTAACTTGGCAGATGCAAAGATACAGCAGCCCTCCTTGCTACAAGCATCCACATGTAGACACGTACACCAACAAACAGAAAAGAAGACGTGTTCCTTTAAGCCTGACAAGCCTTCTACACTGAGACATGCTGCGCTCAGTGGCTTCACCGAACGAACCAATCCCGCTGCAGCACACGGAACCATCTTGTATCGCGTGAGCTAACGTTAAACACAGTCGCACGAAGAGCTGGGCGGAAGTGTGAGCGGAGGAAGGCTGCACGGAAAGAACAATGGGAGTCAACGTTGAGACTTTAAGACCAGGAGACGGTAAGGATTTTATAACGTTAATTTCAAAGACCAGATGGTTAAATGTTGTGTTTCCTTAATAACATCGCTTTATCCACGTTTTCCTTATAGGGAAGACGTTTCCTCGGAAAGGACAGACTGTTACCGTGCACTACGTTGGTAAGATCATTTTATTGTTGCTTGGTCAGAGGTTATTGTGTTCATCAATTTCCGCTCAAAATGGAAAATGTTATTCATGCGGATGAACACGGTTGGTCGATTTTATAGTTTCACATTTGGGAGTTAACGCGTTTGCGCTTTCTCGTCGAGAAGATGGGTTCCACCCTTGTTGTGCACGACTAGCTAAATGTTACAGGCAGGATGCGTTTAGCTTATCTTAGCACAGCACAGAAACTGGAAACAAGGTGGAAATGGAGCCTGGCTCTGCCCAGAGCTAATGCCGTCTGCTAACCAGTCCATCTAAACGCTTTTCACACGACATATTTCGATTTGTTTAAAAGTGTACAAGCAGCAGCCGAGCCAGGTTCGCGGGTTCTCTTTATTTCCAGTCTGCGCTAAGCTAAGTAATGCTAACCACATCCTAGCTTCATAATAAGTGCGCATACGACGTGATATCTCGTCCCAGATAGTCGAACTATACCTTTAACGGTCCAATTTCAGTTATGTGCATCACCAGCTATTGTATTTAAAACTTAATCACATTGTATTTAAAGTGCGACTAAATAAAGAGCACTAAAGTATTAATAATTGAAGATACAAGGTCGTTACTGTTGTGCTGCAGCTAATATTTATTTTCATTGGCACTTAATCTGTCGCCCTTATAATTGTTTTGTTTATAAAACATCAGAAAATGTGGGGGAAATACCCGTTATTTCCCACAGTGCAAGTTGACCTCATCACATAGCTCCTTTTATTTGCCCTACAGCCTGAAACCTAAAAATAATCATTTAACTATGATATATAATAAAGACAACACAAGGTTCTTACATTAAAGAAGTTAGAAGCAGTGAAATGTTTAAGTAGTTTTGCTTAAAAAGTGACAGTCGATTATCACAAGTCTATTATCAGAATGCCTGCTCTGATTGATGGTTGCCATTAAAATACTTGTTAATCAGTTAACTAATGGTCGCAGCTCAAATAGACTACAAACAGTTCTGTTTACTGTTAAACAGGCACACTGACAAATGGGAAAAAGTTTGACTCCTCCAGGGACCGGGGAGAGCCCTTTAAATTCAAGATTGGACAGGGCGAAGTAATTCGTGGTTGGGATGATGGTGTAGCTCAGGTAAGGACATGAACTTTAAAGGGAACTCCAGTGATTTTACACATTGAGATCAATTTACTCATAATGGAGATCACTACTAAGCCCGGCGGTTTTGTGTGTCTGTGCCCATACAGTTGTCGACAGCCTCTTTGTGCTGTCTTAACATGAGCCTGACAGCTAACAGATAGTGGGCTGGATAATGATAGCTACTCATTAGGTAGATGCAGACTGATTAAAGTAAAATGCAAACACTGGTTCATTGACTCCTGTGATTTCACGTCTAATAACCAGATACAACAGAGTCTTCCTCATATGAGGACATTAGGTTCAGTACACGATTATCAAAGCCATGTAGTCATCTGGACTCATGATGGTTCTGTAAACGAATTTAGTTCAGTCTAATTTATTTTGACATAGGGCCCCATCCTACCAAAAACAGCTATAATCTTTTCTGTGGATCTGGAGCAGATGTTCAAAGCCTGAGAGACTCTCTCAGCAAAATTTTTAATAGGTGAGATTTGCAAAATCGGGCCATGGGTTTAAGAGATGTCTGGATTTAGAGGGGAGGGAAGGTCAAGCAAACACTGCTGCATGACTGGAAATGTAGAAACCAGTGTTTAGTCAGAATATCTCAGCCTTTGCATTTACAATGAACTCTTGTGAGTCCTCTAATCTTATGAAAGTGTAAATCACTGGATCCCTTTTAATAAAGATTTCAAAAACACAAATAAGCCAAACTATATTACCTTTATGTAACATACTCTTCACCACCTCCACAGATGAGCCGTGGCCAAGTGGCCAGGTTGACCTGCTCACCGGACTACGCGTACGGCGCTGCTGGATGCCCGCCAGCCATCCCTTCTAATGCCATTCTCCACTTTGAGGTGGAGCTTATAAATTGCTGAGTATTTAAGATGAGGATTGTTTCATTCCACCCACGTCTCTGACACAAATGGCTGTTTAATCAAGGGTGCTGTTAGGAGCATTTTTATACATGAATAAATCATTGTAGAAATAATTCTGTTGTCTTAGTACAGCTGAAACAAAAGAGGCCAGTGAGAATGTTGGTCTTAAGATGACACTCGGATCCAAAAACCTTAAAGAATTGTACTGCATTTTGGGGGAAGTGTGCATTTGCTTTCTTGCTGGATGTTAGTTTGATAACACGCTCCCGCCTGTCTGCCAGCAGCTCTAGCAGATCACCAATTAATTCACTGTCTTTGCTTAATCCATCTAAAAACAAAAGTGTGAAAACATGTTGTGCTTTTAGGAGGGTAACAGCCAATCTGGCTCTTTTCACTCTTTCTGCTTAGGCAAGCTAAGCTGCTGCTGGCTGTAGCTTCATATTTTTAGACATGAGTGATATCAATCTTGCCATCTAACTCTGAGCAGGGGATTGTACCCACAAATACAAAATATTCCTGTAAAAAAAAAAAAATTTGTGTTAAACCGTAGGATGTGAACTCTTCTATATGTCATGAAATCCCTAAATTTTCAGGTATAGTAGAGGACACTACCTCTGTGTCTGGTCAGGCTGTTTGAACATAATCCTAATAATGAGTTGATCATCCAGTGCATCTTATAAATTTGATTTGACCTTCATTCTTTACCTGTTAAATCTTCAACTCATCCATCAGCTATTAAATAACACAAAAGATGCATAATGGAATAAGAGCAACAAACAAAGGAACATTATGTCCTTTGAATGAAACCATTGTCTTTCTGATAGTGAGTTGATCATCCAGTGCATCTTATAAGAATGAACCAGAGGAACCTAATGTTGGAGGAAGCCGACCGTTGGAAAGAGTTTATTCCAATGTATCAAAAGAAGTAATGATTTTAATTTCAAAAATGCTCATGTAACACCTTTAATTAAAAGCAGATTTGTTTTTTTCCAGCATGAATTTATCCTTCCAGTAGATGCATTGAGTTAGTTTAAAACTTTGACGCATTGTAAAGAAACATGTTTTATGTTTGGAAACAAATTTCTCCTGATTTTGATCCATGTTTCATTCCAGCTTGTGTCACCATTTACAATATTGAGATCAGATTTTGAAACCTTTTCCTTATGCCGGGTCTTTTTGTCCGGTTATAGACCCGAAGTGCTCTTCTATTATGTCACAATACTTAACCTTTTTTGGTATTGTCTTCTTCATTGTATCATCCATTAGAAATGGTTTTATCCATGTCTATTGCATTTCTTCCATTAAAAAGAGAACAGTTTACTGTATACATGTTTCATTGTCAGGCTAAGAATGTACAAAGTTATTACATAACAAGGGTGCTTGTGGCTCCTCCCTGTGAACAGATATCTTCAGACACAAACCATGCTTGGGGAATTTTTGGTTTTGGGATGTTTTAAATGAAACCATTTTCTTTACAGGCAGTGCTAAAGAAGTCAGTCATTCTGTTGAACTAAACCTGAAGTGAGTGGTGTCTTGGTATGATTCTGGCAGGTTGACGCCTTTCAATATTTGCCTCCGAGGGATTGTCATGTTGGGCTGTAGAAATGTTATGAATATAATGTTACCAAACTGGATTCTGCTCTGTGGATTGCACTGAACAGTGCAGCAATCTGCACCTTTTACAGTCCAATACTATATACAGGTGCTGGTCATATAATTAGAATATCATCAAAAAGTTGATTAATTTCACTAATTCCATTCAAAAAGTGAAACTTGTATATTATATTCATTCATTACACACAGACTGATACATTTCACATGTTTATTTCTTTTAATTATGATTAGAACTACCAATGAAACAACCAATGAAAACCCCAAATTTGGTATGTCAGAAAATTAGAATAGTACTGAATACCAATACAAAGAAAGGATTTTAAGAAATCTTGGCCAACTGAAAAGTATGAGCATGTACAGCACTCAATACTTAGTTGGGGCTCCTTTTGCCTGAATTACTGCAGCAATGCGGCGTGGCATGGAGTCTATCAGTCTGTGGCACTGCTCAGGTGTTATGAGAGCCCAGGTTGCTCTGATAGTGGCCTTCAGCTCTTCTGCATTGTTGGGTCTGGCATATCGCATCTTCCTCTTCACAATACACCATAGATTTTCTATGGGGTTAAGGTCAGGCGAGTTTCCTGGCCAAGGGATACATGGTCCTTAAACCAGGTACTGGTAGCTTTGGCACTGTGTGCAGGTGCCAAGTCCTGTTGGAAAATGAAATCTGCATCTCCATAAAGATGGGCAGCAGCAGGAAGCATGAAGTGCTCTAAAACTTGATGGTACACGGCTGCATTGACCTTGGACCTCAGAAAACACAGTGGACCAACACCAGCAGATGACATGGCACCCCAAACCATCACTGACTGTGGAAACTTTACACTGGACCTCAAGCAACGTGGATTCTGTGCCTCTCCTCTCTTCCTCCAGACTCTGGGACCCTGATTTCCAAAGGTAATGCAAAATTTACTTTCATCAGAGAACATGACTTTGGACCACTCACCAGCAGTCCAGTCCTTTTTGTCTTTAGCCCAGGTGAGACGCTTCTGACGCTGTCTGTTGTTCAAGAGTGGCTTGACACAAGGAATGCGACAGCTGAAACCCATGTCTTTCATACGTCTGTGCGTAGTGGTTCT
>NW_018127894.1:2673447-2702177 GCF_001952655.1 Monopterus albus | reverse complement strand
AGGAGCCCCAACTAAGTATTGAGTGCTGTACATGCTCATACTTTTCATGTTCATACTTTTCAGTTGGCCAAGATTTCTAAAAATCCTTTCTTTGTATTGGTATTCAGTAATATTCTAATTTTCTGAGATACCGAATTTGGGGTTTTCCTTAGTTGTCAGTTATAATCATCACAATTAAAAGAAATAAACATTTGAAATATATCAGTCTGTGTGTAATGAATGAATATAATATACAAGTTTCACTTTTTGAATGGAATTAGTGAAATAAATCAACTTTTTGAAGATATTCTAATTATATGACTAGCACCTGTAGTTTGTCTGAACTGGGGCATTTTGTTTGCATATTCACCATGAAATAGGTTACTCAAAACAAAGCTGACCGCACTCCTTTTGTTCATGGATAACTGATAATCAGTCTGTCAAGATTTCATTTCATTATCATCTGTGATATTTTATTTGACAAACATCATTCCTTCCTTTACGCTTGATATAGATAATGTTCAAATGATATTGTCTGAAATGTGTCTGCTTTAATAGGTACTGTGGTCCACTTAATTAGATGACGTAAAGCAGGTCTTTAAATGTTATAGTGAACCATGAAATCCATCCACCCATTGTAACACTGGTGAGGGTCACGGGGGGAGTCAATCCCATCTGACACTGGGTGAAAGGTGGGGTACACCCTGTACAGGTTAGCAGTCTGTCACAGAGCTGACACTTAAGACATACAACCACACACACACATACAGAAGGGTATGTGTATAGCAAGTCATACATAAAACAGCTTGCATTGCTTATGAAAAAAAAGTTGAAGTAGTTGTATATGCGATCCAAAGTTGGGATTACTTTGGACATTCACCTGTTTCCGGTGACTTTAAATTTGTGGGCACACTCAGGCGAGAGGAATCGTTATGCAGAGAGAAAGGCCATTGGTGGTGAAGAAAGTATTCCGATATTCTACAAAAGTAAAGCAAGAACTTGCTGGTGTTTATTTGGTATTCAGATTTGTTTCAGAACCTCTAAAAATTAGTGGGTTTGTATTATGGCGTGGAAATTCAGATTACATATATTAGATCTCACATTGACTAAATATTGTATGTAAACAATAGTCTACTAATTGTGCAAAATGGCTCCATTCAAAAAGGTGTTTTATAATAGGATATCTATTAGCTATTTAGTTTTAATATATAGGCCTAAGTATGTCATAACTGTACAGTATTTTAGTAAATGTACTTTCACTTTCAGAGTAGGCTATAATTTAACAGGCTATTCTGATTTAATGCTGACAATTCCGACAGCACATAAAGGCGGCGTGTTGGGTTCAGCTGTCCTTACATCCATCACCACCAGCTTACATTCATGAGGAGACTGGCGCATAGGTGTTTGCGGACAGTCTGACATCCTGACATGAACATCATCACGGCAGACTTTACACTGAGTGAGATAAATAGCTACGTTTGAGCTTTCTTTTTTTTAATTAGACGATTGGTACTTTTTAAAAATTGTAGACAAGCGATTTAACGTTACCAACAGAGAGACGGAGTGTTCCAGTCAGTAATTGGCACAAACTCATATTGCGTTATGTCTTTGCGGTCTGAAGCAGCTTTATGAAGTGAGAAGAATGATGAAGATGACCGTGCCAAAGACAGTTCATCTCATTACAGAGCTGGTCATCATTTACCAGCTGAGCTTCATGAAGCTTAAATCCGTTTATGGTAAGTAATAAAAAGGATTGAGCGTTAAACCGTAAGTACGGTTGTGTGTGTATATTGACGCTATGTATGGGGGCTCTTTTTGCGTATTACGGTAACGTTTCAGACTAGTTGCTAGTTATATATTACTTCTATATCCTATTGTAGCCTATAAGAAAAATAGTTGGACTTTTATTTAATTTAAAGGTATTTAATATTTATGTATTGTTATATGGGTTACGTAGCTAAGCTCTTAGCGTTACACTTTGTATTGTAGCCTAACCTGTGTAACTGCGTCATTTTATGGTCGCTAACTTTGTGTAACCTTGGGGCCTCATTATAGTTTTTTTTTAATTATCACATTTAATTCAGTGTATAATGAATTAGCATCGTTGGTCTGAAAGATGTGCTTTGTGCTATGCCTTAATCTGAGTACTGAAGATGCCACTTACAGTTTTCATATGTAGGTTATTTTATTTTTGACTGCACCGCATTTTGACCACAGTGGGAAACTAATTGGTATAATTAAATTAAATACTAATTATTAAGTTTTAGGTTAAAAGGCGGGGGAATAAACGTTTTACACCTCTGTAGGCCTATTTGAAGGAGACGTTTTTTTAGTTTTGTGTGCATCTATGTTTACTTGTGTTAAGACATTCAACCACTAGGCGGAGTATCATTATTTTGAGGTAACTGGAGACTAATTAAAGGTGTAATCCGGTGCAGGTGTGTTGCTGCTGCACAGAGCGGGAATGTTCGTGCCAGTATTTGTGGATTTCTCTTTTCTGTGGAACATCTGATTTATTGTAAGTGAAAAGGCAACAGGGAGCTATGCTGCAGAAGCACTTGGTAAACTGTGTTGGGTTTACATGATATAACTCGTTTTGGTGATCTACAACTTGGCATTTTATTTAAATCTTATTGACTGCAGCGCTCACTGTAGCTACTGATGCAGTTTCTTTGCTACCAATATATCTGTTCTGTCTTCTTGACATCTGCACTCCCAGATTATGTAGCATTGGTACAATGTCCACATTACATCAGTTCGCAGGTGGAGGATTACTGGCCTCTTTAGCCAGAGGGCCACTATGTGACAAACTATAGCCAAAACATCCAGTGCTGCCTGACCTCACATGCCTGGTCCTGGAGCTGCTAGTGTGAAAAATGTGAAGCATGCTTTCACCCATTACTGTGAAGGGAAAAGTTGGGACATAGTGTTGTCACTGGAGGTGCAGAATGACAGGGCAGTCGCTTATGTTTGCCACATGGCACAAGCTGAGGAGTTCATTGTTCTGGTAGCTGTGAGACACTGGAGGAATCTGCTCAATGATGTTTATGGAGGCACCTTGACATACACCTTTCCCTGTTATTCCCCCTTAAGTAGCTTGAAGCGTGTTAAAATACTGCACACTGGCAGTATCCTGTTGTGTGTCATTTTTTTTGGAAGCTCTTCATTGAAGCTACAGTTGCCAATTTAGTAGGTACATCTATCCAAAGATTAATAGTCTACTACAGCAGACTTGCCATGAGGTGTATCTTCATGGAAGTTATGATTTAGTTTGTTATTTAAATAATTTTAAATAGGTGTTGGTTCAATTTTATGGTCCTTTTTAAAAGCTGCAGTTTATGGTATTTTTTTTCCCCTCTGTGCCAGTCCTGTATTTCAGTTTCATGGCTTTGTTTTGGATCTGAATGGTGATGGACTGTTCAGGAATTTTAAGGAAATGTTGGCTAAATGTCTGTAGACTTATTTGTGTCCTATGTTAATATGTTGTTGTCCCCTATATACATATAGCTTTGTCCTTCACAGCAGTGACTGCTTAGTTTTTTATTAAAATTTTTTATTAGCTTTCTGTTTGATTGGTATGATATTGGTATCCTCTGTTACTGTGAAAAAAGAGCAGCAGCAATGACAACAACACCTTATCTCCTATTCCCTTGCCTTTGGTTCCCTAGGGGTCAATCATAACAACATGCAGGGGGTGTCACATGTGATTGCAGAAGACGCTGAGCCCAGAGGAAGGAGTTGGACATCCAGGCTGAGGTCTCGGGCCCCAGGCTGGGCTACAGATAATAGGGGCCATTACAGAGACCAGCACCAACCACAGGAGTCGGACCCAGATCTGCTGATGGAGGAAGGACATGACAGTTCTACGCAGATTGTGGTAGGCTAATTCCACAGCTAAGAGAGGGGATATCAAAAGGCTGTGTCTGAAACCTCTCCCTGCTCACTATATACTGTAGTGTGTTTGCCATGTTGTTGTGGTGTCCGAATGCGGAGTATGTAAATCTCTCCACTATATCTATAGTGTGCTTGAAAATTCCACAATGGAGCGTAAAAAGTAATGTGCACATCATATACACTACTTCTGCCAGTCCCATCTGACACTGGACAAGAGGCAGGGTCTACTCTGGACAGGTCGCCAGTCTATCACAAGGCAGACATGTAGACAAACCATGATAGACATGCACACTCACTCCTACAGGCAATTTAGGACCAGTCAACCTAAGCCGCATGTCTTGGGACTGTGGCAGGAAGCAGGGGTACCTGGAGAGAACCCATACAGGGAGCCGTGAATGAGTGATGGAGTGATTTTGGACACAACATACAGTATATACACTACCAATAAAAAGTCAGAACACACTTTCCCATTCAATTTAGTGGGAAAGTGTGTAAGATTTTCTGTCATTGTACATTTTCCTTTAATAAAGAGAAGGTGCTGGTATTCTGTCTTTTTGACCAAACAAGATAAAAAAAAAAAAAAACAAGATGGGATATAATTCGTGTTTAATGCACTGTAATTCCTTCATTTTGGATAGGACGCTGATCACACTTACTACACATCTAAAATCTATGGTCCTGGAGACGCAGCCCATAAAGAGCTGTGGGTGAACATTGATGGCACAGAGGAAAATGAGTGGAAGGTCCATGCCTTCCTGTCCAGCACACACAGACAGGCTGAGGTATGAAATCTATCTCTGTGAAGAAAATGAGCAGAGTTTTGCGCCACTTAAATAAATACCTCACAAATACCTGACTTTCCTGAGTGGAAAAAAAGTATTTTCATTCATCATTCATTTCATAACCAAAATAATATGGGTATTTTTATTAGAAATTAAACATATTACAGTTGCTGTTTATTCTCAATTGCAGTGAGGCTTCTTATTGACCCAAAAGTTACTGTACATAAATAAATATTCTAACAAAATGTGCTGTCAGGGTGCTTGACCAGTGCTGGTTGATCATCTTTAACATACAGCTGATACTGCACTTTGCATTTTCCTTTCAGAGAGTGAATCTTTCCTTCAACTTTCCTTTTTATGGTCATATTCTAAGAGAAATCACAGTTGCAACAGGAGGTGAGTCTTTAATTAGACAATCTGTTTTCTAGAAGCTAAGAGCTCAGAATTGTGTGGCTCAGTCACTATTCAGCATAGTTTTGTACTGTATATACTGTAAAGCTACATAATGAGTTCTTACATAGTATGGACAACTTATTTAGTACCATATCAAATGGAAACTTGTTGCGGAGGTCATAAAAGATTGATAAAGTGGATGGATTAATTGGGCATATGAAGATCCAGGGGCCTAAAGGGGTCTTTTTTTTTTTTTTTTTTTTTTTTAGAGAATGGCATATCTGTAGGTAGGAGTTTGATCTATTATACTGTATATATTACTATATAAAATTAAAAGATTAAAGCAATTCAAATACATTTGACAGCAGACAAGCTCTGCTTTAAGGAAATACAATCTGCATCACAGGCTTTGTTTCATGGTTTTCAGTATACTATATCTTGTATTCTATCATCCCTGTGTAGATCTGCTGAATGTAAAGTAAGTTTAATCACACTGCTATCTTCATCTCTTCAGCATGAACAAAATACTGATGTTTAGGATCTGTTTGAACAACAGCAGAACTTTGTCTTTACCTGCAAAATACAATAGAAAAACACTCAATGATCACAAGTGATGCTGTGTGTTTGTGGGGATGAAAACTGGGGGCTTTGGTACTGTAGGTAGGAGTATCATGACTCATCTGTGGTTCAGAGGTACAGTGCATCCATAAAGTATTCAGTGCTTAACTTTTGTTATGTTACAGCTTTATTCCAAAATGGATTAAATTCATTATTGTCCTTTAAAATTCTACAAACAATACCCCATAATGACAACGTGAAAAAGGTTTGTGAATTTCCCACAGGTGGACTCCAATCAAGTTGTAGAAACATCTCAAGGATGATCAGTGGAAACAGGAAGCACCAGAGCTCAATTCTGAGTGTCATGGCAAAGGCTGTGAATAATTATGTACATGTTTTTTTTGTTTTTTTAATAAATTTGCTAAGATTTCAAACTTTTTTCACATTGTCATTATGGGGTATTGTTTGTAGAATTTTGAGGATGATAATAAATTTAATCTATTTTTGAATAAGGCTGTATCCTAGCAGAATGTGGAAAAAGTTAAGTGCTGTGAATACTTTCTGGATGCACTGTATATTATTAAAGTCTCTCTGCATTCCCTGTTATTACTGATGACGTCTGTATGTTTTCCTCCCAGGTTTCATTTATACTGGAGACATAATGCACTGGATGCTTACAGCCACTCAGTACATCGCCCCTCTGATGGCTAACTTTGTCTCGAACCGTTCCAAAAACTCAACAGTTTTTTACTTTGACAATGGTAAGAGAGTTTGCATTACAATTGTGATTTTTCATTTGTGGGTCTGATGTACAATATTTACACTGAACATATGCCCATGGTTGTGCATGTGTGTTCATGTCTGCCTTTTTAGGAACCGCACTGGTCGTCCAGTGGAACCGCCTTCACCTCCAGGACAGCATCAATCTGGGAATGTTCACCTTCCAGGCTGTTTTGCACAGTGATGGACGGATTGTCTTTGCATACAAAGAGGTGTCTTTTCTTCTCTTTATGCTTTTCTTTCAATGCAAAATTCATGTTGCAGCTTTTTTTTCTTTCATAGATTCCTGTCAACATCGGCAGCATCAGCACTGAGACTCATCCTGTCAAAGTCGGCTTGTCAGATGCCTTCGTGGTGCTTCATGAGATAGAGCAGATTCCTAGTGAGTGGCACATTCATTTTACAAAAAAACTAAGACCTGTAAAATCAGTATTGTTTTAATTATACTGTATGTGTTATTTGTTTTTAAACAAAACAGTAGATCTCACTAATAACTAATCATCCTTTCTGCTCTAGATGTTCGGAGGACAACTATTTATGAGTATCACAAAATCAACATCCTCAAGTCCAAAATCTCCAACTCTACAGCTGTGGAGATGCTGCCTCTCCCTAGTAAGTTAATCCTACTTTAAAAGAAAGATGGCAAAACATATTTGCGTGTTCTCCCCCGACTCGTACACATCTAAGTTCCATGATATTTAGCTCGTTACTTTGCCATTCAGGTTTTATTCTCAGAAGCCAAAGACATCTCTTCCTCCACATTCTTTATTCTCAGCTTGCCTTCAGTTCTCCAGCTGTGGTCCATGTGTCACCTCTCAGATTGGCTTTAACTGCAGCTGGTGCAGTCGGCTACAGAGGTAAACTACAAAACCACTGAAAACCAGTTTTTATAATTGGAAAAAGGTTTGAGATTTTTTTTTTAATCTGTATTCATTAAAATACACAGTTATGGCATCTGTGATATGAATCCTGTTTGGAATGTTTGGCCTTTGTAGATGAACTCATTCTGCAGTAATCCAAGAAGGGTGAACTCCTGAACATGCGTTTTGTCTGCTGCTATAGTGCTTCCTTATATGTGATATTGTTATTTTAATACATTTACTTCCATTCTCAGGTGCTCTAGTGGTTTTGATCGTAACCGGCAGGACTGGGTTGACCGTGGCTGCCCAGAGGAGGTTCTCACTGTTTTATCATTTCAGTAAACTATTGAAAGATTAACTCAGATGGACCTTGGTGCCACTTCTGTCTTTCTGCACAAATGATGTTGTGTTGCTTTACCCAGAGACCAGATCCTCTGTGTGACCGGAAGACAGACATCACAGACACCACATCTCGACACCTCACCCGCATGTCTGCTCCAGTTACAGCAACCACAGTGCAGGAGAGGCCCAGCATGACCTTCAGCCCCCTCAGCAACGCCTCCACTGTCTCCAACTCCTCAACACACAGCAGCGCAAGCAGAAAAGCAGTATCCACTCCAGAGCCTCTGACCCACAAACCTGCAGAAGGTGAGCTGATAAAAGATTTTGAGGTCATTTGTAGTGAAAGCAGGATTTGCTCATTTCTATAGAGATGTAGATAACGGTCTGAGACAGCATTTGGTGCAAGAATCTTGTTTCTATGCATGCTACAAAGTCAGATCTGACTTGAGGCTGATTACAGCTCAAGCCTGAAGAGGCATCATTACCATCTCCTGAATGAAGTGTTTGCTGTTGCTGCCTAGTATCCACACCCAGTGTGTCCTGTGAGGGTCAAGTGGTCAGCTATTTCCCAGCCCTCTGTCAGCTCATAGCTGAGCACATACAGTGCCATGTTAAATACTGCATAGGGTGCTCAGCTACTGAAGGATGACTCAATGTATATGTCCTAGTTGGATCAGAACATTGAACAGCTGTTATTGTTGGCTATAGGCCTTTTTCCACAGCAGACATTTTGACATGTCATAGTAGGAAAGGCACAGATGTAATAACACACACGGACAGCTACATTCCATTTACAGTATGTGACCAATTTCCAGGATTATGTCATTGTGCATGCTCGCTGAGTGGCACTGGAACTCGGCTATTGCTAATGTTGTTAGCTACACCTGTGAAAACTCAGTGTCTGCTGTGGAAAAGGTCTATTTGTAAGCTGAAAGCAGTCTATAATGCCATACTCAAAAGTACACATTTTTTAAAATTACATAATTGCACAACTAGCACAAGTGAAATGTTGATTGCAATTGGAAAGTTTGGATCCAATCTGTAACATTTGTGAGGAGCACGCAAGATGTTCAGTTTGAGATTTTACCTGAAGTCAAATATGCTACAGAACTTCAGTAAACACAAAAGTTAAATCAAAACTACTGCAATAATTAGTAAAATGTAATTAAAGAGTTTAACTTTTGGATGTCCTCCTGTAAGGATGACATGGTATTTGTAGAACTATCATATCATACTGAATTTCATGTAATTTAAATTAGTATGTCATGGGTTTTTTTTCCTAGATGATGCACAGATCTCATTCCACGTCGGCAAAGCATGTAAGTCATTCCTTGTCACCTACAGCACTGAGCCCAGAGAGCTCCAAGCACTGCAACTGAAGAAAACGCTCCCAATTTTATAACAAATATGGTTTAGAAAAAAATGCTCCAAAGAAATAAGAGGCAAGTTGAGAGACAATTAACCATTGTGGTAAGACGACCAAACTCAAAACTATAGTGATGCTGAATTTGCTTTTTTTGGTGTTGGGGGGGGGGGGAATAGCAAAATAAGTTTATTGCAGAGGGCTGAGCATTGTCCACATCCAGAATTCATCAAGTCAGTTTGTGTTGCAGATGTCACTAGATCTCACTTGGAAAATTGTCATTTGGTTATGGTATGTTGTCGTCACCTTGACGTTTTTCGTACTTGCAGTGCATGAAGCTCTTGACAAACATTTGACTGTGATTATATTGTTTTATTGGTACATGAAACTTTGAGCACAGCTGTCATTGACTGTCATATTTGAATGTGATGTACCCAAACCTTGAGATTGTCTGGTGAGTCTATATCGAAGCACTCATCTCTGTACAGCAGAAGACTGGAGCACAGGAGCAAGTGATGAGCAGTTGCAGGTCGGTCTCCTTGTGGGCATTGTCATGATGATGGTCATCATGGCAGCAGCTGTCCTTCTCTCCATTTACATGTACGGCCACCCCACCTCCAGGGCCAGCCTCTACTTCATGGAGGTTAGTGACACCTCTGTACTAATAACCATGTAGAACTGCTAGACTCCTAAAGTTCTTCATAATGCCCCTCCCCGAGACACCTGTTAATTTAGCTTGCTTGAGCCTATACCATACATTTTTAATTAGGAAGATAAAGTGTCTTCTTGTGCAATTAAAATAAAAAATTTAGGATCTTTCCCAAATCCATATTGGAGGTTTAAGTTATATTCAAGCCCAGCAGTGAAATTATAGCATATTTAACAAAGGAGATGCACACATCACACAGGGAAAATGTATTTTAGCTTTTTATTATATTACTGTGGGCAGATTTCCATGAGATCTGGTAGTAATACAACAGTTCTGCCATACATTTTACCTGAACAAAGTCAGTGATGATCAGTTTTTGTTGACATCATCGGAAATGTGTAAATTCAATAGTTTTAGCACTGAAGTCCCAGTTAGTCCTGGTGTTGTACTGAACCACATTATACAGAAATGTTTTTTTTTTTGTCCTCTCATTTACAGACATGAATGGGCAGCGTAAATCGAAACTATAAGGCAGCCCTGTATAACATCAACAAAAACCGAACATTATAGGGATCACGAGTAAACCTTTGGGCAGAATAGGTGTATCTAATAAAGTGGGCACTGATTTTGACTTTTATTAGCATTTGTTAGTGAGCAGTAATGAGTGCAAGAACTAATTCACCCCAGAACAAGATTTCAGAATTAACCTGACATGTTATGTCCTTGCCCTCCCACAGCGGCGCCCAACCCACTGGCCAATCGTGAAGTTCAGACGAGGGTCCGGTCGTCCTTCATACGCGGAGGTGGAGGCTCCCAATCAGGACAAAGACAGCCTGGTGGTCATCGATCCAAAACAGGCTTTTGTCATGTCAGACAGAAGAGAGAGTGAGCAAAAAGAAGGCTTCATTGTTCCTGACCAGAAGGAGTGCTTCCTAATCTCAGAGAGCTCCTAACTGACACTACATATCCCAGAGGCCTTTGGAGACCGTTGGTTCTGTGTGAGTTAGCATTTCTAGCTTGAATGCTGAGACTTTTCCTTGTTTAACAGTTGCTTGCACCAATCAGGTATAACATTATGACCACCTGTACATCTGTAAGCACTTCAATGCAACACTTCCGCCTTAACGTTTGTGTTTGGTGAGATTGTCATAAATGTATAAATTCAATTATATGTTCATTATTGAGGTCCTAGTTAAAGGTGGTGTTGTATTGGACTACACTGTATTCAGAGGTGTCTATTTTTTGTCCTGCCCATTGACATATGAGAGGGGCAGAATATTAGGAACACCTCTGAATATAATGTAGTCCAGTACACCACCACCTTTAACTGACTTCAAGAGTGAACATAAACTTGAATTTATACATTAGCAGCAAGAAACAATAGTTGCATACATGAGTCAGAGCTGAGCCGTTGTGAGCATTCGAAATTGAAACTTTCCAAACATTTTTAACTCCATACTGTCGTTTCATAACGCTAACCCATATTATGAAGGTTTTTCCCGAAACCAATGATACGGAATCAAGTTGTCTGGTCTGATCCAGGAAAAATGTAAATCTTATCAGTTTTTTTGGCAGGATTCTGTTGGCTTCACTGAAGAGTTGAGATGGTGACTGGAAATGTTCTCTCTCTCGCTGATGCCGAAGGTCCAGCACAGCGCCACCAGCTGCGACTTACCATTTACACCAGGGGTGGCCAGTTCGAGTCCTCGAGGGCCGCTGTCCTGTTTGTTTTCCAACTATCCCTGGCTCACCTGCTGCTGATTACCTGGCTCACGTGTGTTTAGCCAGTCAGAAGCTGGAAGATACCATCTTAGATGAAAGTGGAATGAGGAAGGAAAGTGAATTGGTATCTTCCAGCTTCTGACTGGCTGAACACACCTGAGCCAGGTGAGCCAGGGATAGTTGGAAAACAAACAGGACAGCGGCCCTCGAGGACTGGAATTGGCCACCCCTGGTTTACACAGTCCGACATGTTCTGCGAAAGTGATATCAGTGGTTTGTGTCTTTCTGAAGGAAACAATGAGCATGATGATTAATTTTTAGGCAGCACCATGGTCATCGTTTTCTTCAGAAAGACACAAACCACTGACATCACTTTTGCAGAGCACATCTGACTGTAAAAAAGTTGCAGCTGACCCCTGGTGGTGCTGTGCTGAGACGCCATTTCCCGTCGCCATCTTCAGCAAAGCCAACAAAATCCTTCAAAAAACTGACATTTTTCCTGGACCAGACGACTTTTGATTCTCTATTGTTGGAGTTTGAAGATTCGAGAAATTTTCTCAGAACCTGTGTGTTATGAAATGATGGTATGGGGTTAAAACGTTCAGTTTCAATTTCAAATGCTCACGGCAGGGAGCTGGGGCTAATAGGTACCAAGCTATTCAAAACAGCATCAGTGGTAAAACTTAACACTTGCCCACTTCCTCCAAAGCCAGAGGTTTATTCAACAACAAATGACAACGTTTCAGTCCAGTTTTGAATCCTCAGATTCAAAATGTTAAAGTTCATGGTCACACCCATTTATTTCTCTGACCACTAACAGCCCAGTCACTTGATAATGCCCAGTCAAAGAGCCTAAGCGTCCCATTGGTGGTTAGAGAGAGAAATGAGTGCGAAGTGACATTTACATTTTGAGTCTGAGCTGATGAAGAGTGAAAGCTGGACTGACTTGTTTTTTTAAACAAGTCTCTGGCTTTGAGGAAGTGTGGTAGTGTTACTTTTTCCCACTGAAGCAACACCACACTGGCATCTTCCAGTCTAATTGTCTTCCAATATTTGGTTAACGGTAGTGGATGGGAACCCACTTGGAGAACGAGAGGTGACGTTGCTCACTGTTTGTTGTAAGATTATTTTTCCACAGCTGCTTTGTGTTGTTCCCACACCACCTTCCCATGGAGGAATGTCATATTTGGGTGTCATTTCCTCATCTCAAAAAACAAACCACATTCCTCACCTTTACACCCACCTTCGTCTGAGGGTCAGAAAAGGTGCAGAGGCTTTTCACTGCTGTTTCCCAGCACTTTACCTTCTGTAGTTAATAATTAAGGCAGGAAAAAAAAGCATTTACTACTTGTATTGCTGTACAAATATGTACCGAAGAACATGAATACCCTTGGAAAAAATACAGCTGAATATACAGACACCTCAATAATGAACATAACTGAATTTATACATTTGACAATCTCACCCAAACCAAACAGTTTGAGCTTCATGAACACAAAGGTTAAGGCAGAAGTGTTACATTGAAGTGCTTACAGATGTACAGGTGGTCATAATGTTATACCTGATTGGTGTATTATCCCTATTACTGATTTGACTTGGTAAAATGTTGCCTGATGTGCTATAATTGTCTCCATGTACGTTTTTGATATGCAGCAAAAACTGTCATCAAGTTCTAGCCAGTAGCTGTGCTGCTGCTAACTTGTAGTCATAATAAAATAATATTTTTATATCCTTACTCATCTGCAAGTTAAATATGGTCATCATTGTTAAATGGAAGCCTATAAAAAGTTTAAAACATACTGGATTAAATAATTTCGAAAAATAAACAGTAATTTTCTTGCTGTGACATTGAATAAACTCAGGGTTTACCTGCTCAGTACTGAAAGTTTCAATAATGTTTGTTCACCAATCTAAAAATAAAAAAGGAGTTATCTACATTACATTTCTGACAAGATTGCACTAGAACAGTGATTACTGAACCTAATCCTGTGTATGAAACACTCCTACAGCTTTGCTCTTCACAACTACACAATCTGCATACAGTGCTAGTGTCCTGTATCATCTGAAGCACATGTAGTGTGGGATAAAAATAAGGCAAAATAGTGTCTGCACTGATCCTTTAAGACTGGCCTGTGGCTGCAGAGTGACCAGGTCAAGGCACTGCGATAGCCCTGGCTCCATGATTCAGGTTTCTGCTTCTTCTGAGGAAAAACAGCATTATATTAATTTATAATTCAAGTACAGAATGATCAGGGTTAATAAGACAACCTTTAGACAAGTAGCACTTGTACAAATATTTCTTATATTTCAAAATATTAAACTGAATTCAAAATGCTGCACCTACTACAATGCTGGACTGAAATTTGCATTTGTACGCCAGTATTGTTGCCAGGACCTGCAGGGACTTGTCAAAACCAATGTGTGATAGACTTTCTCACCCTTCACTGGTGGTGCAGGTAACCGCCGCCTCAGTTGTCTTGATGAGTTCAGGGTGACAGGCTAAGAAAAATAAAGTTTTGTTGACTTGTCTGAAAGTTATAGTAGTTGGGGTACTACTGGATGTACAAGAATACAAATGGGTACTGTACCATTACTGGAATGGTCCTGGTTTTGGTGAAATGTGACTGTGTATCCACATTGAGGCCTTCATTCTTCAAAGCAGCAATTCTTGCAGAGATGTCACCGATCTAGGGCAGAACCAAAATAGTTTGATTTAAGATCAGTCTGGTGTTACAATAAAATCAGTTTGGTTGCAAATGTAAGACCAATCATGACAAAATTCTATATACCTCCAGATTTCAAGTTCTTTTTTTACAGAGCATTTAGTGTTGCTGGGTGTACTGTAGCTTTGACTGGCTGAGTTAGGAGACACTGCTTAAAGGTCAAACTTGTCAGCATTAAAAGTAGCTCCCGAACCTGAGAGAAGTTAAAGGCAGTCAATGACCAGCTCAAAAATTTGTCTTAAATTAAAGTAAATTGCTTGCTCAAGTAACTGCTGTAGAAAAATATAGCAATAATACACTTTCAAATATCAAAGGTTTTAGGACACCTCCATTTTTCAAAGCTGGGCCACCTGTAGGAGCAGTTTGCTTCAATTTTCAGGGCCTAATTCACCTTCACTACAAAAATGGAAGCTATTATACAAACATTTTGCTTTTTTTTTTTTTAACCTCTGGCAGTTTATTTATTAGCTTGAACAATAAAAACAAAAACTGGTGTGTTCTAAAACTTTTGACTGGTTGTGTATTTTGTTGGTGGCATGTTAATACTGAGCTGGCTCACGACCAAGTCAGACTCCAGTAACACCAAATATGATGGCTTGTACAGTTCTGCAGTGCTAATGAACCCAAACTGTCTCAGCCATAGATAGCTCTGAATTAAACCAAAATGCACACTTCCCACCTGTAGCTCCGACTGTTGGACCATGGCGGCCGCTGACGCCACCTGCTCCTCCAGGAAGGACAGCTCCGCATCCGAGGTGGCGCCACAGATTCCCCTGGCACACTCCTCCAGGTCACTCAGCTCCGCCTCCAGACTGTACACTGAACCCGCTGCCACATACACCTGCAGTGTAAGCACAAGATTCACTGAAAAATTTGCCACTGGGAGTCCTCATCGGTAATTTAGCAACCTGCTAGGCATGTGTCCAGTCTGGCATATTCCACACCAGTGGTTCCCAAATGGCGTGCCCTGAGGCAAGTCCAGGTGTGCCGTGGGATTTTGTGACAACCGTACATTAGTACTGCAGTAAATACTTTGTACACACTCATTTCCTAATTCAGAGGCAAATCCTATAGCCTAAAAGAACCACCTCAAAAAAAAGGACAAAAACTGGCAATAGGCAGCATCAGCCGTCAGCCCGAGTGCGTCATCTGTCAGGAGAAGTTACCTAATGCTCATGTGGTGCCAAGCAGGCTGAAGAGGCACTTCGAAACCAAACATCTCTTCTATGATGAGAAAAACATGGCCTAGGAGCATGAGAGCAGAGGCAGCAAGACGTCTTGTAGGATTGTGTGAAATTGTCTGATAAGGCAATGGAGGCAAGCTATATGCTAGTGGAGCATATTGCAAATTAAATGAATCTTCACGTGTCAGCAGAGACACACATCCTCCCCACTTGCAAGAAGATTTGCAGATGGCATGCTTGGTCCAGTGATGGTTCCCTGTCATGCTAGATCTACCCCTCCTCTCTGACACTCATTTTGTCATAAGTAAAACATTTACAGACTGACGAGGCTGATAACATGGTATGAATACAGGTGTTCCTTGCTATTTTGGCTCGCCCTTTGGTGTGCCTTTGGCACAAAAAGTTTGAAAACCACTGTATGGAGCACATAACACTGCCATTTATTAGCGTTTCGTAGTATTTCAAAGTGTGAAATAGATACTGCTCACTTGCTATCAAGTATTTCACCACATGCATATGATCAACTCACTGGTGTGCAATAATCCTTACAACTAAAACTGCTCAGATCAAAAAGCCCAGTAGTTTTCTGGTATCTTCCAATGAGAAGCAAATAAAATGTGAACTGACAAACTTACATTCTCCTCCAGTCTGGAGAACTGCTGATCCAGCTTTTTGGGGTTGCTGCTGGGGAGCAGTGAGGTGGTGGACAGTTGGGGTCTGTCTCCTCCCTCCACTCCCAGCAGCAGCTCCTCGGTGGCGTTCAGCACCTTCAGCACCTCCGTGGTGATGCTGCACAGAGACACCGCTGAATATCTCTACAACATCACACACACAAAGACAGGTGACTCATATCTTTGTAGAACTTTACATTTTGCAGTATTATGATAAGTATATTTGACCCTCTTTATGTTAGAAAGATGACGAGGAATCAACTTTTACTCAGGATTATTCTTAGATGGGGTTTCTAATGAAGCCTGGCAGCGTGCAGGGATTCAGGACTTTTGATTTAATTTCCTACACTCCCGTCTCTAGAATGTATTAAATGTTGATTCTTAGGACATCCTGCGGCGTTTTGATCATACTGACGCTGTTCACTTAATGAGATTTTGTTAAAGGATTAGCAGCGAACACTCTTGATCCTCTTGAATACATGGATAGATAAAAAAACATCCCTATTATTGAAGATAATTAAAATGTTACTAAAATATATTATTTTGACAGTATTGAAGTTGTTAACATGACTGGTTGATACCTGACAGGGTAATAAATGGCCAGCACAGACCACCTGATGACACATCAGTGTGACTCAACATGTGAGCAGCTGCTGCTGCACAGTGACAATAAAATGACAAAACTTAATTAAGGAGTTGCATGAAAACAACGTGAGAAGAACTTAATTCTTGCCTGGTCCAACAGAACAGATATAAACTCTATTAGTCTGTAAAGCTCCATGTCACTACGCTAAAGCGAACAGAGAAGAAACAGGACAGTCAGACAAGTAGTAGACAGAGGAGGAGTTAGTTACACTGCAGTGAATATTTTCTGGTCATGTTTTAAACGATTAAGAGAAAATACTTCGTTACTGTTAAAAAAAAAGCTTTAAGTTCCTCATGGAATTATTAAATGCGTCAAGGAAACAAGGAAAACCAAAGCTGCTTACATTTCGAATCTCCTGTGGTGACAGGAAACCCTCCTGAAGAGAAGATGTGCTGCTCTGCTCCAACTCGTCTGCATTTCTGTCGGTTTCCTCCGGTTTTTCATCTCTGTCTCTGTGCTCTCCTTCTGTAGCAACTCCCCTCATCTCCATCGTTTGACACTCAGGCGTCATTCTCCCTTTTCTGTTCTGTTGTTCCTCAACATCCACTTCTGTTCTTGTACATGTTCGTTCGGCCTCATTTTGTTCGACTGTTGGAACCACAGATTTTTCTTTTGCTAAATTTCCTCTTTCTTGTGAATCTGTATCTCTTTCTTCCTGCTCATTTTCAATTCTACTCATTGCATCTTCACTCTCCTTTTTTCTGGAAAATTCTCCACTTTGCTCAGTTCTTTCTCTCGGTCTGTCTTTGACATTTTTGTCACCTCGACTTTGAAACTCGTTTGCACTTCCTGTTTCCTCTGATGAATTTGTATTCTGTGCATCAACGACCTTCTCTCTGAATCCACTGTCCTCTAACTCTCTACTTGTTCTCCCATTTTCATCTTTAAATGTTTCTGCCTGTGTGTCCTCCAAACGCATCATCAACATGCTGCTGATTCTTCGGTCAAATTCTTCGTCTTCTTCATTGCTGTCTGCTGCCATTTCCCACAGACTCTCTTTTCTTTCTTTAACTTTTTCTTTTCCTTCTCCTTCCTTTTCATCTGGCCACTTTGCCTCTGGCGGGTTTTCTTGTTTCACTCTTGTCTCATTTAAATCTATCCCCTCAGTTTCTTCTAACATTTTCACTGTAGCCACTGTTATTAACTTCCGACCTTGTGTTTCCTCCGACTCTTTTGCTTTTTCAGCTGTGTCTTCCAGTTGTTCTTCACATACATTTTCCTCAACAACTGCTGTTCTTACTTTGTATTTGAAGAGATACATCTTTCCAGGTGCTTCTACCTTTGGTTTGCCTTCGTGGACATCTGTCATAATCTGGCAGCCCAAACTATTCTGAGTTGTTACTTTATCTTTACACTCATTTGTCATTTCCTCCAATTCTTCCCTGAAATCAAACATTTTCACATCCAAATCTGTGAACGATTCTCTCCTCTCCACTGCTCCTCCCCACAGTTCTGCCATCTCAGTGCTGCTCTTGATTCCTCCTTCATTTATGTTTTGCTCCTCAACTCTCTCCAGCTTATCCTCAGTGGAAGAAAACAGACTGGCCAAGTCTCTCAGCTGAGCGGCCTCAGCTGCTTTTTCTGCCTCTAACTTCCACCGTGTCTCCTCATCTATCGCTTCATCTCTCTCTGCCGTGTCCAGGTCGTCCTCTGTAGATGACAACTGCGTAGCTCTGACTTCTTTTTCTAGCTGACAGAGCTTGTGAGCGAGTCCTTCCATCTTTTCCTCCTCCATGTCTTCATCCTTGTCTCCTTCCCTCTGGCCAACTAACTCGTCATCAGTAGAGGAGAAGTATGAGAGTCTGGACTGTTTGACAAGTTTGTATAATCTATATTTCATCTCTTCGTCATCTGCTTCTAAATCTTGCTCTCCCTCCTCTGTACTTCCTTCACCCAAGTCAATCTCCATGTTACATGGCCTTTCATCTCTGTCCTCACCTCCTTGTCTCCTTTCCACCATCTGCTCATCACCAGCACCGTCATCTCCGTCTTTATCACGTTCTTCTTGTCGAGTGGGGAAGTCAGAAACTCGACCTGCAAGCTGCTGAAGTTTTAACTCAAGCTCCTCATCCATACGATTGGCTCCATGTCTGGTGAGGTCACTCCCAAGGTCACAAGGTTCAGGGGTTATAGCTCCAGAAGTCAAAGTGTCAGGGGTCACAGCATCAGAAGGATATTGGGATTGGTTGTCTTTTTTCTTTATATCCTGTCATTAAAAGAAATCCAAGGTTTAAAAGTGTGCTGAATTAAGTATAGTTTTCCATAATGCCCATAGCCGCTGTAGAGTTTGAGCAAAATCAGCATTTTGAGCTTCTGGTTTGTGGTGCTGTTGAACTGAATTATGTCATATTGAGAGAAGCTTCTAAAATTTTGTCTACTGTGTTAATACCAAAGTCAAGGAGGCAGGTAGCTTTATAACGAGTCCATAAAAGAATTTAGGGTGGCAACTAAATTATTTTACAACCAAAGAATCTGATATTTTGACCAATCATTTTCTCACCAAAATGTCCAAAAATGTCTATTACAGGTTTTGACACTTTCAAACAGGCTAAAACAGCATAAACATAAACAGGCCAACATATTAAATTTAAAACAGATTCTTCCCATTTTGAGAGTATGTGTTGTTTTTGGTTGGTTAAACAACTGATCAGTATTTTACCAATGCACATTCAAATTCTGCGGTTGAGTAATTGGATTAGCTTATTGTTTCAGTTCAGCTTTCCAATTTCAATAGCTTTACTGCTATTTTTTTATAGACTGAAAGAAAATGTAATCCAGACTTCAGAAGCTTTAACAAGAAATTTAACATGTTCCAGTGCAAAACTCTGCCTTCTGAGCGGCCCAAAGTCCACATACAGTATGAATCACTAAGAGATTCTGTTTGTAGTTTAATGAGATTCATTTCTTACCGACACACAAGGAGACGCTGCTTGCTGTTTTTTACCCCTCCTTTTCTTCCGTGATCTCTTGAATCTCCCCACCTTTGGTTCGGGAGCCACACTGCTCTGCTCCTTCTCTCCTGCCCCTTCGATGTTAACGTTCACATCGATGATGTTTGTCCTGCAGGACGATGAAGTTCGCCTGACCTCTGCAGGCAACTCCCTCTTAAATTCAGCAAGCAGAGGTTTATTTGACATCCAGTTCCTCTCAGAGTCTGAAAACAGATGGTCTCTGCTGCCTTGGCATCCCATCAGAGACAACTGGATCCTGTCTCGGGAGTCCTGCAGGTTGAGGTTGGAGTCCATCATCTTCCTGTGGATCTCCTGGAGCATTGCACCCCAAGAGCTGTCAGGCTCAGACTCATCAGAGTCCAAGCCCTCGTAGGCAGACACCACTCCAGACTCCCTCTCCAAGGTGCTGTAGACCAGGCCCTTCTTTCTGGTCAACAGGCCGGTATGAGACAGCTGGGTGCTCTGCAGGGTGATCCAGTTCCCGTCTGGGCTCTTCTGCAGTGAGGACACAACTCCATACGCAAGCATGCACACACAGGAACACAGACACAAATAGATCTTTAGTAACTTGCTGACATCAGCAACAGACTCTAGAAGACAGTCATGACTGCAGAGAGAATCATCGGTGCCAGCCTGCCCACCATGGAAGACCTGTATACCTCATGGGTCAAAAGAAGGGCAGAGAGGATTTCTGCAGACCCCTCACACCCTGGACACAAAATGTTTAAGCTCCTCCCCTCTGGATGGTGCTACAGGTCACTGCAAAACAACCAAACATAAGGACAGTGTGCTACAGGTCACTGTATGGCAAAACAACCAAACATAAGGACAGCTCCTTCCCCTAGGCCGTCACTGATGAACACTTAACCCATGACTGTTTAAGTACCTGTAAATATACGTTTGTATATATCTATCTAAAAAAACTCCACCAAAGCTGTGTGTATATATGTACTTTAATTTCCTCATGCACATTGCTTTTCTTGCACATCCCTTTTCTTTTTTTGTTCTCTGTCTTGTTTACTTGTCTACTCATTGCTTCACAGAAGAGCAATGCACATGCACACTGAGAGCTGCTGTACCAGAGTCAAATTCCTCGCATGTCCAACGCACCTGGCCAATAAAGCTGACTCTGATTCACTGGTGCAACACAGTGCATTGCCTACAGCAGCTGACCGACTGTGAGCAGGTCTTAGTGACCTGGTGTCCCCTGAACTGAATCTATTGTCTCTCAGACTTGTTGTACAGTAGGAGCCATTGTCAATGCTATCAAACAAAAAAACCTCTAAGTCCTAAAGGAGTTTATTTTTTAGAAGTTTCCTCTAACTCTGCCAGTTAGGAGAAACCTTTACCCTTAAGATGTTTATGGCCAAGGCGCAGAAGCACCCAGGGCTAAGATCTGAAAGGTAAAATATATTCTGAACCATACTGGAAGCCAGCATAAAGAAGCTAAAACAATGACGTGGTCATGTTCTGTAGAATGAATCAGAGACAAGTGAAGATGCTGTTACAATAATCAAATCATGAAGAGATAGATCCATAAAAAATACATTTTATACATTAAAAAAATTCACCCTGATGTATTTGGCATCTTTGAAAACTTTGGGATCTCAGCTATAATCTAGTTTTGGGTGTTTGACCATAATGGTTGACCTGCTAGTTAAAGCGACGGTTTCTTACCAGCGTTATCCAACAGATCAACACTCTTCCATGTAGACAGAGCCGAGGCACAACCTTCCTTCTGACACACCTGAGAAGAGTCTTGTATCAGACCAGGAGGCTTGTTGTCCAACAGAGAGCAGGCAGAGTGTGACCTCTGAAGAGACACATCGCACAAATAAAAAGTGTTAAAACAAAACCAACACTCCTGTTCTTCTGTTTGTAAAGGGACAAATCAAATCAAATCAAATCAAAAAAGATTAACCAGCAGAGGTCAGCATATGTCACCAAGAAGATAAGAGGATCTGTCATGCAGCAAACACACTCAGATAAACACAGACAGCCGCAACTTAGGTGGTTGTGACTCTGAAACTTTTTTTTTTTATTACCCAGAGGCCTGGCTGGTGTTTCAGGGAGCTGGAGGCTTGATCACAGGTGGGCTGAGGATGATGAAGGTCAGGGTTTTCTTTGAGGGGCCAGTCCTGGTCGTAATCTGTCCTCATCTCAGCCAAAGTCTTCCTCTTACTAATAATCTTACAGACACAGAGACAGGATTAGTTCTGCTTATGACTGTGATCGCACACCAGTATGTAAAACAAAAAAAAAACCTGCTGTTTCTCATTATTCAGTACAAGTTAATGCTTTCATTTTCTTATGTACAGGACGTATGAACAGCTGTGGAAACCCCGCTTGGTCAATGTCATAATGGCTTTTCACACACAGTAAATCAACCTCATTACAAACTTAACAACATCTGGTACTAAGCGAAATGAGGGCTTGCAGCTCAGACTGCTTTTCTTACTTTGTGCACAATAGTTTTGGCCAGTTCCTCAATGAGCTCTCGTCTGTGCTGCTGCAGATAGTGCGTCTCATTCTGCTTCTCCTAGTAAGCAAACAAATGCACAAATAAGAGACCTACTCAGCACCACACACACTATAAGCTGATTATTCATCTAAATGTGCATATTTGTTGTACTCAGTTCAAACACTTTGGGATATTTTAACAGATTAGTGAGAAGTTAAATATACAACACACAGCTGTGTTTGCAAGAGCAGCTGCAGAACCACAGATGAAACCAGAGAACCATTTACAGAAAAAACTAATTACATTAATTTAACATTTGAACCCAGAGCCAATTGTTTTTGTAACAGAGTATATGATGCAGTGTGCATAGATAAAATGAATAATAAATGGTTCTTTTTGATAACAAGCTATGTATAAAACATGAGCAACATTAATAACCTGACTGGCAGTGTCGAACTCAGCCTTGGAAATGGCCTCGTCTATGGCCTCCTCCGCCACTTGCAAGGCCACGGTGAGCATCTCTGCCATGCTGTGCTCTGAACACAAAGAAACACAACAATCACTTGCTTTTTCATTATCTGAATTATCACTCATTGCAGTTACAAAAACCAGGAATGAGTAACTGCATCCTTTTCAAGCCATACGTTACTTCTCTGTTGTACATGTTAGAGGCACTACAGATAAAAGCATAGCCATGAGGTTGCTGCAGCTTTTCATTCATGTTAGCGCAGTAAACTGGGAGAGTGAGGAGAAGGGAGGGCAGGTCAGCACACAGAGGAAGGCTGCGAGGGTGGGACAGAGCAATTTGAGATGTAGTTTGTAATCTGCGACAGATGATTACAAATATCAATTTTTCTACCGCAAACTATTAGCTGCATGTGAATAAATACTGTAAAACCTTATGGATAACACAAGGATTAAACAGACCCCCAAATAACCTTGAACTGGATAATGTGGCCTCAGAAGCATTTACTACAGGAACATCGGATTATTGACAAAGGCAATGCCCCAGAGGGAGCAAACTGTGAAATCGTAAAATACATCTGCACCTCGACTTAGTCTGTAGAAGGTTGAGTCGCTCCCACAGACGCTGCCCTCATTGCAGACGCTCTCCTCGTAGGCGCTGCCCTCTGCACATGCACACGCACGCACAGATCAGAGAATTAGACAAATACGTGAAAACACAGATACAGTATATTCACATGAAATGAACCTGAAACTGGGTCAGGGTAAATGTTTTAGAGTAAACAAAGGGATGAACAGAACAATGGAGGGTGTGTGAGACTTGAATAAAATATTAACAATCGGTTACTCCATTAAAATGTAGCATTAATTTGTAAGTAACAAAATATATATACTCAAACTGAATTAAGAAAGTACAATTATGCATTGAATGTTAAAAGGACTGAAGTAAACATGAATCGTAAAACCTACTGCATGGTATCTCTGCCTTCTGAGGTCTGAGATGTTAAATTTTATTTTAGTGTTTGTGCCTGTACATGTAGATAGTTTCTCCTCCCAGCTGTGAGCTTTGAGCTCTTTTCACATCTAAATATTCATGCAACTATTTGTGGTTATACAAGTACATTAGAGCAGCCACCTGCTTTGTAATACCAGGCAGCCTGATCTGTACGCGGCTGTCTGAAGCACAGAAGAGTAGACGAGGTCACTTACAATCATTTTAGGAGCCAAAGAGGATTTAAACCAAGTAATATAACTTGTAGATTAATTTGAAAACATGGATAACACTCCACTGATTCTAAGAGCCCTCTCACTCACAAACACGGGCACAAGTTCACTGACATACTGTATATGGGAAATGAAGACCAACTAAGGATCTTTGTATTTCAGTGGCTGAAGCATGGCTTTTGTTCCTGTGACCCCCCTCACAGAAGGTGTGCAGACATCTGCTGTGCTCTAACAGTTACTGAGTCAGGACACATTTGGCCCCAGCACAGGGACATGAAACAGTTCATGACCAATACAGTCGCCTCTACCACAGCAGTTGATGGTCACGGTAACCCTGAAGGTACCACGGGAAAGTGAGGAAGAACTGACAGCAGCACACAGGTATGTCACTGTATCATGTGTCCACATACGAACACAGTACTAATGTGATGTGCATCATATGATGGAGGGTTAACTCAGATCATGGCGATAGTCACAGCTGCCAAGTCATTCTTGATGCAAGAATGACAATTCTTGAGAATTCTCAAGAAAATTGAAAATTTGGTTCAGGAGGCTGATGAAATGCACCATCAACGCCCACAATGTCACAATCGCCTTACTTGTACACTCTGCATTTGTAATAATAATGCTGGTAATGGTTTGTCAGTTCATGTAGGCTCAAGTCTCTGGCTTGTAACCTTTAGAGAGAAGCAGTGCCTACTCACATGTCCTCCTCACACGATCCACATATCCATGAGCAGGTCAGTCACAGAAGGTACTTACACCTAACATTAATGAGATACCCATGATGTTGATTTGTTGGAGGTTCTTTTTACCCAATTCAAGTCAAAAAGTGAATGATAAATGAACAAAATGGCTGCAACTTTAATACCTCACAAAATAGCGATTTATGGTTTAATATCATTAGCAATTATGATGTACACTTTATGTTCTCTCCTCCCTTTGCTCTGCTCCTCAAGGTCACATCTTGCTTTTCCGAGAAGGACGCCTCTGAGCACTGTTGAGTCCCTGGGCTGTATCTGACAGTCTTGAGGCTAAATGCTTTGCTACAATATGAACGTCACACATGATGATGCCCACGGCTTTAGGTTGCCAAATGTCAGCTCTATTAATTCTGCTGCCATTTGTGCAACTCGCATTGTTCTTATGTAAATTAACATTAGTGGGGCTTTCCATGAGTCAGACCATGCAGATTGGATTTGGCAGCTGAATAAACAGATGAATCAGCGCAGGTCAGTCATAAACAAATTAAAATGTAGGATACAGCATGTGCTAAATGAGACGCTGAGTGGTGGCATGATGCCAGAACACATCAGTCGTCCTCCCACAAGGGTCACAGCACTGCATCATCTGCAGCCAGCGCCCTCTCCTCCAAAAAACACACAATTCTCTGAAATCCCTGTCTGTTCAATGAGATCAGAGACTGTGAACTAATGGCCTGGAGATGCACTCCTCCGTCTGCACCACTCCATCCCTTTCTAGACCTACATGCTGGAGCATGCTGGCTGAACACTCACTGTACAGTACTACGAATACATTTTCAGCATGGCTGGCTCCAGCAAAGCTCCGAACCCTGCCGGTATTAGCCGCCAGCTTCTTAACAAGCTGTGCAGCTATTCCCTCGACACAGTGGAGGGAATAGGATTGATAATACTTCCTCCTAAATCTGGACAGTGTCTTGTGATGTCCAACTATGAGACAATAACATATTTAGTGTGCAAAACATTAAAATTATCCACCTAGAAATTGTGATTTACATTAATTAAAAACACCCATTTTTATAGCATCACATGTAAATTAAAAGCTTTGGTGAAAAAAAAAAAAACGTACATGAACCTTGAGAAATTCGTTCAACTACTACATGTATTAAACAGAGTGAATAAACAAATCTTTATTGACACATGTTCATAGTAAACAATCACTGTGGTCACTGACTGAATCAATGAGCCCCCCCCCCACTGCTGATTCAGCTCTGTTGTCAGCTGAGCAGTGACTCAAGTGAACTACTGTCTCATTAAAAGCACAATAAAGAGAGTGAAAGCCACAGAAACAATGCTCTAATAACTGGCTGCTTAACTACTGTACAATCCATATGTGCAATGTTTGTAAAGGCTAGTTTGTTTTTGTTTTGTTTTTTTACTAAACTGAACCTGACAGACTGATAATATGTGCACTTGGGGGCAGCGCAACAAGCTGTAAACACAGAAACGTCATATCTCAAAGTTAATATGGCGACGGCATTAGCAAGCAGCTGCCCATTTAATCAGCCTAATGATATGGACCATCTTTATCATTCATGTGGAGTCGTCTCTGGCCATCTGGTGAATTTAAGTACAATGATATCTGACTGTTCAGCTGCTAAATGCTCAGATACAGTGAACAGTGGGTTTATAGCGCTGCCTGCTATGTCCAAACTACAGAGCTGGGTGATAATTAGGCAGCTTTTTTTTTTCCTCAGAGACATGATTTGATTTATTGTTAATATGAAAATACTGATTTACTGCAGCTTTAAAAACAGAGTTTTACAAGTTTGCAGCTCAGTTTTGTAAAACAAGGAAAGAAATTGTAAATGAAACACATTAAAAGTTTAGGACTAACACTAATGATTGTCTCAGTTTAGTCAGTTTATTTGCTCCGTGTCGGCCCATATCCATCACAGGTTCCCAGAGCTCCTGGTAATGCTTTAAAATGTTTTATCTAAGATTCAAAGACATTTCACTTACAATCATGGAAAATTAAGAAAAATCTAAATATTCACAATGGAGAAGCTGGAATCAGTGATTTTTTTTTACCATTTATGCATGAGCAGTTACTTAAGCTATTCATAAAATCATCAAAATAGTTGATATTCACTGCAATTAGAAAAGGAACGATCTCAGTCAATTAACTAATCTTTTCAGCTGTACTCAAAATAATTTTGCACAGCACCAGTGATGTTTATGCATCTTGGAATCTTACCAGACAACTGTCTTTCTTTTAAACTTTATATTGAGTCTCTGGTAAAACAGCTGATGATTAAGCTGGTTGCTTTTCTTTCAATGCAAAGAAAAGGTCAGTGTCTGCAATGTTTATGCCCCTGACTGGTTATGGAGACGTCTTGTATACAAGTGCTTCTTCTCAGTGTTTGTATTCTTTAAACTCTATGTAACACTGTTCTTATTCTGTACTCTATGCTTGTGTTGGTTGGACCTCCCTGAGCTCTTCTCCATTGTGTCATTTTATTTAAAGAGGCCTTTTACCAGCTTATCTGTGCACATGCATACATGAAATTCTTATGCTCTTCGATGACAGAACATAACGCCAACTGTACCAAAGGTTAAAACGAGCCTTTTGTTATGCAGCTCCTCAGAGATGAAACCCTCTACAAATGGAGCTAGGACCCCCTTGAAAGAGATTTTTAATCTCAATGAGGTTTTTCCTGGTTAAATAAAATTTTAAAAATGGGCACAAAAATCTCATACACTATACAACACCCCAAACAGAGCAGCACAGACTCTTATTCTGTGCCGAGGGATGATATGGAGGAAACAAACAAACATGAATATACTTAGTCCGGCAGCAGCCAGAGTAATCTGCTGAAGTTATGTGAGATGAAAGCCAAGCAAGAGCTTCATCCTGTCTCACCCTCCTCCTAACTGCCTGTTATCCACAGCTTTGAGGTATGAAACAGCAAAAATCAGAAAAATTCACAACTAAATCGAGACAGTCTCTTATGCAAATACATATCATGAAAGTAAAGTGTTTAATGAAGGATCAGGCTTGTAGAAAAGCTCTGGCCTGGTCTTATACAGGAGTCTAGAGCCTGTTCAGATGTATTTCCAACATGTGCCACATGAGACAGGTTCACCAGTGTGTTTCTGTCACCTACAGGTTTACCCTTAATTTCAAGCAAGAGTTTGACTAATATAATAAAGTTAATGACAACAGGTTTTAGCAACAACATTCATGCACAGGGTGGTTTACCAGCAAGCTGTGACAGCGCACTGTGCTCCGCCAGGTGTCTCCTGTAGAGAGTCTTCAACACTTTGACGCTCCCAAACCGTTTGAAGCGTTTCTTCACATTAGTGTAGAACCACTCTAATGACTGTGTCTTTAGCAACCTGAAAGAGAGATGCATGCCTGCAGTTTAGTTTTCCTGGATCTCATCTGGAACCCTTGTCAATACTGTTCATTAATTTTCATACTAATAAAAACACTCTTAATTAGAAACATTACCAGAGTATCTGTAAATAGACTTTGGTGTATAAAATTGGAAGGTTTCCCTTTAAGATGATGAAAACTTTGTGGTCAGCATCAAAAATTAACATGAAATGCAGGCCAGTGAATGGGACTCAAACTCCAGTCTCCTGATTCAAAGTCTGAATTACTGCACATCCATCCACCTCCCCAACCTTTGCAGCATTACTGTCTGCCTGGCGACATAAAATATCACATTACTTTCTGCACTGGCACTGCAGTTGGCATTAATCACAAGTCATGGGGTTCAGAATCGCCTAGCGTGGACTTTATTTCCAGCTAGGGCTTCTGAGGTGAATTTTAAACTGCTCACAGGTTTGTGTGTCATGTCCCTGGTCTGTCCAGGTTGTACCACCTCTGTTGTCCAGTGCCAATGCCACAGATGTTTAGACTTTCATAAAGAAACTTAAAATGCAGGATACAGGATCTATAATGTACAGCAGTGTTTTCACTCAGTTGGCAGTTTATTAGGTACGCCTAGATAAAAGTAATGCAGTCCGACAGTAAGTCCTCCTTCGTGGAGAAGATAATGTTCATTTTTAGTTGAAACTGTTTTAGAGAGGTGGTGATTCAACTGTATGGTCAACTGTTGACCTCAACTGGGGACATTGTCGGACGGTGGAAGGAATACTTCGAGGATCTCCTCAATCCCGGCGCCATGTCTTCCAATGAGGAAGCAGAGGCTGAGGGCTCAAAGGTGGACTCGTTCATCACCCAAGCTGAAGTCACTGAGGTAGTCAAGAAGCTTCTCGTGGCAAGGCACCGGGGATGGATGAGATCCGCCCTGAGTACCTTAAGTCTCTGGATGTTGTGGGGCTGTCTTGGTTGACAAGCCTCTGCAACGCCG
>NW_018127894.1:2669537-2672337 GCF_001952655.1 Monopterus albus | reverse complement strand
TTCCCCCGGAGGAGCTGGAGGAAGTGTCTGGAGAGAGGGAAGTCTGGGCATCTTTGCTTAGACTGCTGCCCCCGCAACCCGGTCCCGGATAAGCGGAGGAAAATGGATGGATGGTCACTTTGGAGGGTGAAGTTTATGCTGCTGTTTAACTGTACTGCATTGTAGTAAGAAAAAAAACCTAGAATTTAAACATCACTGTGCATCTGGCAAATATGACAAAAAGTTTTGAGATGTAATCAGGTCATTCCTGAGTTGTAAAATGTGAAAATCATCTAAAATTAAGGCAACAAAACACCACATTATGTGAAATACAGTGAACAGTAGGGTGTAAAATACATTTAATCTGTACGTGAAGGGCACAGTCCAGGCTTTCTGTACCATGAAGCAGAGGCTGCATCAACATTATAAAATACAATTTTTATAAAAGGAGTAGTACATATTTTTGTTGGTTCACATTTCCAAAACCAAAAGCAAGTGAATCTGTTTTGTTAGGATGAGTACAAATATTCCAGCCAGTGGTCGATTTTATCCTGTACTGCATCTTGACTATATTGTGTACTAAGTGCTAAATGCATCTCTCCAGCAGCAGAGTAACACCTTAACAACCTTAATCACCACTGTCAGACTTAACTCCTCCTTGTCAGTGGAACACACACACACTCTGACTCACTACCACCACCGACCTTACCTGCTCTTCTGGCAGGCGGAGCAGAGCCAGGCTTTGTCTCGCTTGCTGTAGACTCGGCAGGCCTTGCAGACGTTGTAGCGGCAGTCGTGGCACTGGCGCCTAGGGTTGAGCAGGAAGGTGAAGGGCGAACAGCAGCGGATGCAGCAGCGCTGGTTGAAGCACCGCTGCCGTGACAGCAGGCGGCAGCGACTGCCTTCCTCATGCAGCTCCTGCTTCAGTTCACTGTGGGAAGGAGGGGGAGGATTAGAGAAGGAAGAGATGGTTAGAGGGAGAAAGATAGTGAAACCACAAATGTGTGTGTTGCACAAAATCTGGTCAATATCGAGAGCATTTAAGTTGGGTTAGATGTGTGACAGTGCATAGAATGAGAAGGGGAAAATCTAGCTCAGCTCCAAGGATAAGTCATGGATTTACTGTGTCATACAGGAAGATTATCACAGTGAGGACACGGAATGTGCACACACACCCACACGCAAAAAAAGAGTCACAAATCCTGTGCCTCCCTTTACTGAAAATGGAGCAGAAATTAAAGTTTTTTATGTTGGTCATTTCTCCTGTTCTAAATATAATTAAAAAGTAAATGATTGAAAAAGCTGCAATGTCTGAAAGATCACTTAATGTACATTATTAAATCAAGGGGGTGAACTGTCTGAAGAACATTATCAAGAGAGATTTTCATTCATAAACATCTTTCACATTCATACAGTCATGTAATACATTCTGAACTGATTATATGTTGCACCAACCGAGCACACAAGCCATCATTTATTTAAACAGCACAGCTGATGCAACAGTAGTGTTTTATATAAAACAAATGTTTGTGCACTAATAAAGAACTGTTGTTGAAAGAATGTTTCATAAGTGCAACGCTGAGAGGAGTTCATCTTTGAGTATATAGACCAATAGGTTCTGGGTCCAGATCATTTAAACCTTTATAAACTAATAAAAGGGAAATTAACTAATTAATCCTTGTTACCAGGCCAGAAGTGCCATAATGTGGTCCCTCTTCAAGTTCTGCGTTAAAAGCCTACATACCATCAACCAAAAAATGAACTTTGAACCTAAGATTCATTACATTTTAGACCCTCTCTATAGGATACAGTAAATGCAAAAGCACATCAATACTAAAAGTCTGCAAATAAAGGTTTAAAGATTTAGAGCACAACAAATCTCCCTCTCATGCACCCATGCAGCTGTCAAATATCTGACATATTTGCACACACTGCTGGTTTGTCTGCATGTCCCCCTCCATAAAAATGCTAAAGAAGGCCAGTGTAATGAACAGTTAGATACACTACACTTTAAATAAATGCAGACATGTCACACTAAAAAAGGATGGAATAAGAAATTACAGTAGGTAAATGAGATGGAGTGGTGCTAGAAGTGTAAAAAAAAAAAATCCAATATTTTCATATCAGGACTGCAGGAGCATCACCATGACTAAATCATTTACAGGTGATTACAGCTGGAGACCAAAGCAGTCTGACAACACAAGGACAGAGCCTGAGAGAAATCCACTTCCTGAAATGGCTAAAGTAAATAGCTGTGTGGTTTATGTACAGAATGAATAAGTGATTTGTATATGGAAAGAGTAGCATCAGAGAGAAAAAACAAGACAAAAACTCAAAGTGGTTGATTATAACAACTTATATGACTGACTCTGGGCCTTTGTGTGTGGAGTCTGCATGCTCTCCCTGTGGCTGGGTGGGTTCACGCCGGGTACTCTGGCGTTCTCCCACAGTCCAAAGACATGCAGGTTAGGTTGACTGGCGACTTTAAATTGTCGGCAGGAGTGTGAGTGTCTGTCTCTAAGTGTCAGCCCTGTGATAGACTGGCAACCTGTCCAGGATGGAGTCCGCCATTCGCGTAATGTCAGCTGGGACTGGCTCCAGCCCCCCCCAACCCCGCAACCCAATTCAGGAATAAGTGGTATAGATAATGGGTGGAAACTTTGATAGTGAAAATAATCAGGCCTCAAAGTATAAATCAATTAATTAAGTCTAAAATGTGAGAAAGTAGTTAACAAGAAAAACAACAGCCTCTCAGGTTCCTAAAGCCCAAATGTCTCATTTTGTCCAAAAAGCAGTCGAAAACAACCTTGAGAAGCAGGAA
>NW_018127894.1:2665917-2669519 GCF_001952655.1 Monopterus albus | reverse complement strand
GGCATTCTTGCTTAAAAACATGATATAAATGATTAAAATTGTCGCAGATTAATTTGATTAACTGAGCAATCAACTACCAATTTCAACATAATACACGTTATGAATAATAAAAGGTCACATTTCTAGAACATTAACAGACTGTTCTAACAGGACTAACCTTTAAGTCCCATTTTCTGTAACTCTCAGACTATAAACATTTAACAATGTTCCTGAAATGCCTGTCTGGCCAAGAAACCACTGCCCTTTCATTAGGGGGGTAGAACTTTATTGATCCCACAGTGGGGAAATTCCAGTGTTCCAGCAGCAGTGAGGGACAAAAACAACAGAGATCAAGCAACAACACACCATAAGAACAGATACCACACACCGATCTTGATAGACAAATTCATTACTGCAGCACTCTCCATTACTGGGACTTGGTGAAAGGCTTATTGAACCAGCACTCTCCATTACTGGGACTTGGTGAATGGTTAAATAAGCCTCAGACCACAACCACAGCAAGATGTAGAGCAACATGCAGAAATATACATGCATGGAGCAGTATCTCATTAAGCAAATGTGCAAAGACCTGTAAACACAGCTTTGACTCGGGACAAACCTGCAGCTAAGAAGCTAACAGTGGGAGATGCTGAAGCAAATACACAAACAGCTAAAAACATCAGACCTGTCTCATTTGAATACTGAGTAATGAATACACCTCCAGCAGATCACAGATCACACACTGTACAGCATCTGTAGTGCAGCTCTGTGCTCACACACCCATCAGGCATTGAAAGAACAAAGTCAGGCCTGAGCTGCAATAATCCTCACAAAAAGTCTGTTTCTTGGAGATAAACTGTTGCTGATCACAGATCACACACTGTACAGCATCTGTAGTGCAGCTCTGTGCTCACACACCCATCAGGCATTGAAAGAACAAAGTCAGGCCTGAGCTGCAATAATCCTCACAAAAAGTCTGTTTGCCGAGTGTCTACTGATGTGCACACACATTTGTGTGAACTCGTATTTGTGTTGCACCTGAAGATTTGAATCTGGGTCTGCTTTCTGTTCTTTTAAGAAGAAGTCCTAATGCTTATCGTGCATAACTTGAAATATACCATCTGGGTTACTGCTCAGCAGTAGAGCCTGGTCTCCCACTAACTGCCTCAATAGCTAGAGGTACAGTCAGCTGTTTTTACCAGTTTATTAGGTATACCTAGCTAAATCTAATGCAGTCTAATACAACAGTTCTGCATATAAATCCTAGCTTGATGAGGGGTGATCATGTTCAGGGTTTGTTCAAAATGTTTTAGGGATGGGCCGATTCTGTGGTTTGTGGTGCTGCTACACTGCGCTGTGTTACACAGTGAGAGATGACTAAATTAACCCAGATGGCAAAGTCACACTCTGTAAATCCCAAAACAATAAAATAAAGTCACTCTATGAGGCAGATGTGAAGACAACATACAATAAACAAACTGAAAACACTGAAAATAAACTTTTCCTGCTCTGCATACATTTTTAAATTGTGTGTCCTGTACGAGCTGTGTCCAAGACAAATCCGCCTCGTCTTTCACATAGTCTTTTAATTCTCTTAAAGACTAGGCTCATATCGATATAATGCAATGCAGCCACCAAAATACATCAACTCCTCTTTAAAACTGTTTCAACAAAAGCTGAACATTATAACCTATAATGTAAGACTTCTTACAGGAATGTTTTCGAGTGCACAGTTTTTAGCTAGCTGTACATAAGAAAATGGTTTATCAATTCAATTAAATTCTATTTAAACTCATCTCAGGACACTTTACAAAGTAAGGTCTAGAACTTACTATTAATATAGAGGAAAAACCCAACACATCCATCTTGAGCAGCATTTGGCAACAGCGGGGAGGAAAAAACCTCCCTTTAATGGAAAAACCTCTGACAGACCCCGGCTCTTGGTGGGTCTGCCTCTAGATACAAGATGTATGTGCAAGTAAAATCTATATGCAACTTGCATCCACATTTCTCTGCATGTAAGCTTTGTCTAATTTCAGACACTGTAAAACCTAATGAGTGTTCATTCCCCAAGCAACCTCACACTTTACGCAGGATTACATTGGATTGTTTGAATCTGTAAACACAATAATTATCATAATTAATATGCATGCAAACTAAGCAGGTATGGTAATACAGCTGTTAGTTTAGCTTGGCCCTTACCATAACCTACATAAAATAATTAGACGTGATGTTCAGTGCAGTGTTTCAAAGCCTTTACACTGGTCAACACTCCCTCTGCTGGAAAGAGCAGGAATCTTAGTAACCACATCCTGAGCTGCTTCTTCCTTTTTCTTTGAAGAGAGTGGTATTATCCAAATTAGTTATTGTGTTGCAACAGGGCAGGACTGATTTTATCAAGCATAACATCAGTTCAGTTAAGTTATCTTTCACAGACACCTGCACAAGATCATGCAGTGGTGCAAGCTTCATTCCTGAGTTAACCAACACTTCCTCTATGTATGAGAGAAAGAGTGGCCATCTTGCACAACCAGAGCTGCATGACAAGTACCCAACAGGGAAAAAAAATATCTGACATTATATTTGGCATACTCATTGGTATTTCTTCCTAGTTTCAACTCTGGCCCTCTGTCTGTCACTCATTGCTATTTGGCATTCAGTGAGTCTCAGCAATTTCATCTCAGAGGGTGTCAATGCAGAAATTGAAAAGCTTGATGCATGAAGTCTGAGCCCACCTAACGACTTAAGGCCTGACAAACCAGAATGGTACACAGCCTGCATGGCACAAAGGCCTGGCCTAACAGCTATCTGGAAGTGGAGCATGAGCTTGCATATATACACACTGCTGTTAAGGGAGGTGGTGTAAATGAGTTTATCATTAACAACTGGGTTCTTAAAACTGCTATAAAGATACAAAGATCCTAGATCTGACAAATAATCTTGGCCTGAAACTGGTGACGGTCCACCTTTGAGCTACTTGGACAAATGTCTGCACACATCTAGACATACCTGCTGCAGTAAAGAACAACAAACCATCTGTAAGTATGTCCCTTTGTTGCCACAGTTACAATCTAGGTTTAAACTAGACTATCACAGGGTTGTAACTGGAGGTAGGTAAGCTGACCAGGCTGATATAATGGTTAATACTAGCTTACTGTAGACACACTCTAAGTAGAAGATGTCTCACCACAGCACACTGATAAGTTTTACATTTTTATCAAATGTAAAGTATCACACTTAATATACAGCTACTGTATCTGACAGATCCACCAGAAAAGTTGCATATTTCCACATAAAAAAAAAAAAAACACACCCTAAGCAAAGATACACTTCATCCATGCAACAAAGAACTTGGCACAGACATGTTAATGACAGCAAACATATGTTACAGATCTTTTTAGCAGGTATACAATGTGTGCTGGTCCGGCTGTTGGCCCTGAGTGTGCCATCTAGATCATCTTGAGAGGGGCCACTGCACATATTAGTTCCGTTTATTAACTGCGGTGAATCTGGTTGCAAAATAGCACGATAGCAATCGCCGTATTCATGATATTTTGGCTTCACTTTTGCATAGTGGAGGGAACTGGTGATGTCGTGTCAATTGTATATATATATATATATAT
>NW_018127894.1:2662530-2664629 GCF_001952655.1 Monopterus albus | reverse complement strand
ACACATCACCTGATATGCATTAAGTCCAATAAGCGTTCAAGTTTATACTGCTTGGAGTTGGAAATTATGGATAAAATGATGATATGGTCAAAATACTCACTTGCCTAATAATTGTGCACACAGTGTATGTCAATGGTACTGGTCTAACATACGTTGCCAGCACACACAAAAAAAAACCTCTGTCCCAGTGGATTGTCACGCGAGTCAAAACAAATATGGGAATTGAGACAAATTTCCACATTAAAGCTTCCCGTACTTGTAAATCTGAAGAGAATTACAGCCATTAAGTTTATCACTTATGTGAGGTCCTTCAAAAACAGTTTATCTTTAGGCTGGGGTCCCTGATCACTGAGAGCATTAGTAAGCAGAGGAGAGACACACAACACAACCATCTTATTCTTAACCTCTGAACACTGACTTTGGTTCAACAAGCAGACAAATCATTTCCGACTATTGTGGACCTCTCTCACGCTCTGTCCAAACACCAGAGACTCACCTAATTAGCCTATTTGTGTCTTTGTGTTTGGGCTTCGAAAGCTGGAGGAAGGTGGTCTGAGTACAACAGGAAAGGGCTGTCACTTCCTGTCCAGTCTTTAAGACAGAGAGGCAGGATGGGAAATCTCCACCGAGGACAAAAACACTGTGTACTGCAACTAAACAATACATTTTGATTTAACTACGGAGCCATATATAACATAGCTGAACCTTTAGTTAGTGATGTTTACACATGCATCAATAATGATAATCCTGTAATACAGTATATAGTAATGAGTACTTATTTTAGTACTTTAATTAACCTACATTTTGATGCTAACATTTTTGTACTTTTACTTAAGAAAAGATTGGAGTATTTCTTTCACCACTGACCTAAGCAGTAAATACAGACACAGTTTGATGTGTTAAAGGGGCTGAGTAGGAAAAGGATGAGTTGCTTTAAAAAGTGATCAATGTAATAAAAACAGACAAATCATTGCTGATGCCTGAAATATGTATCACTGAGTAGTCAGCTGTCAGGTCAGGGGCTTCCCCACAGTTCTCACAGTCAGTGACTGAGCTGCTTCAGGGCTCAAACCTCTGACACATCAGCACCGTGCAGGTCTGAACTCACCTGAGACGCTCCTCCTCCCTCTCCCTCTAACGTAGCTTCATGTCCCTCTGCACCACCTGCAGCACATGCGCCGCCTCGTCATCTCTTAGTCCTGACAGATCCAACTTCCGACCCATCGCTGGCAGACGTGCGGCTCAGTCAGCTTGTTATGATCCAGAAGAGGAGGAAATACAGAGTTACATTAAGAAAAACAGCATCTAATGAAGCAAAGGATCACACACAGTCCTGCCCTGGAAAAGGATCATTGGTAGATTTACGGTACAGTGTAAACCAGTGTTATAAGGTAACTATATACATTTACTCAAATACTGTACTGAAGCACTTACAAATGAACATTTCTATTTTATGGTACTTTTACAGGTATGGGCCAAAAAATTAGAATATCGAGGAAAAGTCCATTTATTTCAATAATTTGTTTCAAAAAGTGAAACTTGTATGTTATATTAGTTCACTACACACAAAGTGAAATATTTCAAGCCTTTATTTGTTTCAATTTTGATGATTATGGATTAAAGACAAAAAAAACCCAAATCCAGTATTTCACAACATTAGAATATTTCATGTGACCAATAAAAAAAGGATCTTAAACACATGTTGGCCTTCTGAAAAGTGTGTTAATGTACTGTATTATGTCCTCAGTACTTTGTTGGGCCTCCTTTTGCATTAATTACTGCATCAAGGCGGCGTGGCATGGAGGCGATCAGCCTTTGACACAGTTGAGGTGTTATGGTAGCCCAAGTTGCTTTGATTGGCCTTCAGCTTGTCTGCAATTTGGGGTCTGTGTTCCCTCATCTTCCTCTTGACAATACACCAGAGATTTTCAATGGGGTTTAAGTCAGGTGAGTTTGCCGGCCAATCAAGTACAGTTATTCCATAGCTATTAAACCAGTGTGGATGTCTGATCACACCTCCCTGCTGGAATGTGATCTACACCGGGGGTCTGTGTGTATGTGTGATGTTAATTTGTATGTTAAACTGGCCAAGTGGTCAT
>NW_018127894.1:2644362-2661927 GCF_001952655.1 Monopterus albus | reverse complement strand
TTTTTTATTGGTCACATGAAATATTCTAATTTTGTGAAATACTGGATTTGGGTTTTTTTGTCTTTAATCCATAATCATCAAAATTGAAACAAATAAAGGCTTGAAATATTTCACTTTGTGTGCAGTGAACTAATATAACATACAAGTTTCACTTTTTGAAACAAATTATTGAAATAAATGGACTTTTCCTTGATATTCTAATTTTTTGGCACATACCTGTACTTCCACTCCACTACATTTCAGAGGAAAATGCAGGTGTTTTTACTCCATACATTTATCTGACAGCTATTATTAACCACGTTCCCTATTTAGATTTTGCATTAAAAACACTAGAAGGCTGGTACCTGGTAACTACAAGGTTGTTCAAACTCCTATATCTACTAAATAACACCTCTTTCTTTTGAGCATTTAACTGCATCAGAACTGCACGTATGTATACTTGCACAAGAAAGTCAGGGGTATTAACACAGAGCAGGATTTGAGTTTTCTGCATTAGCATTCCTGAGGAGTGTTAGGTATTTTTAGTCAGATAGATATTGGATAGATACTTTATGTATTAGAAATGTTTAGTGGAGATAGGATGTCTAGTTAGACTGTTAAATGCTTAGGCATGCTTATGAGTTTCTACAAGGTACATCTGGTCAAGGATAACTAGAGAGAAGAGTTGATGACTGTCAGCAGACAGGGTGTTTAATATTATTATTATGACGTGTATAACTGTAGCCTTAGCCATAATATGTTCTTATGTTTAAGTCACGACATGTTACTAGAGGTCGTGAGAATGTTTTTAGCTACACACCACTTAATCAACAGCCACACACACACATTGATTTGCTTCATGTTTTGACTACTGCTATGACCAGCTGCAAAGCTGGTAACAGAGACGTCTCGGTTGACGTTTCTGTGTAGTATGGGGCTAGCCCAACCGAAGGGATATAATGTATAGGCCTGGTGGGTTCAGGGTCTTTCATCTTACATCTGCCTGCGAGCAGTTTGGAGGTGCAAGATACCTGAGTGTGTAATGTTAATTTTACCTGTGATCCTTTGAATAAATCAGCACTGTTTTGTAGTTACTTGAACTGTCTCGTCTCTCAGAGTCAGTATGGTAAAAAGTACCGGGTACAACAGGAGGAAATCATTCTCAAACATGATGTTGAAGCCAACTCTATTACTGAAAAGCAGGTTTATCAACCACTCCAATCATGAGCTCTTCTTCCTAGACATCTTTAGAATATTCTACATTGTTCTACTGGGATGCTGCAGCTTTATCAAAGTCTAACATTATCCAAGAAAAACGCTCCTCTACGTTCACCAATACAGATTGAGGATTCATGTTCTCAAGAGGGATCTCTCTCTCTCACACACACACACACACACACACACACACACACACACACACACACACGGAACTGATTCTAGGAATATTGATCATTTTTGTCCAGGCTGCTGACAACAAGCAATGACAAAGCATTTTTAAATGGGTTTTACGTCTTCTCTATCTTGTTCACACATTAAATTAGGAAGAACTCACCGACCTCTGAGTCTGTCGTCTTCGCTGCCTGAAACGACGACCACCGGTTCACAATGAGGGGAAACCACTGGCACAGCCCGGTTACTCCTCGTTTGAATTGTGTGAACCAGTGCCAAAAAGCAGAATCCAAAGTCACAAGGAGTCTCCAGGAGGCTGTTTTAAAATCATTTTCCTCCGTTTCAAAGGTGGAGAAGTGCAGCTGCATGCGGTGTTGGCACAGTAGGTGGCCGGTGAATCGGTGCAGCGTGTCCCGGTTCCTGAGAGAAAACCAGGACAACATGAAGTGGGCCAACATCCCCAAATAACCGCAACAACGTGTTCCAGTCCGGCCCAGGACTCACAATCAAGTAGCAGACGATAAAACTATGTTTACCTGCTCTAATCATAACGGACTGACAGTAAACAAACCTGACACAGAAAAGCGGACTTGCAGGTCGAGACTGATAATGAGGATCAGGTGCGCAGGTGAGTGCGCGGACCCGGTGACTGCTTAACAAGGGCAGAAACTCACTGAGGGCAACTAGTGGACAGGTAGAGAATTCCAGTGATGGAAGACGTATTCAGATCCTTTATTTTAGTAAAAGTACATAATTACAGGCATCAAAATCTATATAAAATAACGCTGTGGTTAATCAGTCTGTAGTTAGTTTTCTTCAATATCTGGTCGTTCCAAGTTTCCAGATAACGTGCAACTTCCTAACAACATTGTAGTTAGTTTTCTTCAATATCTGGTCATTCCAAGTTTCCAGATAATGTGCAACTTCCTAACAACATAAAGACACAATATGTAATCACTGCACATAGATGTATGTTGCAAATCATCCATGACAATGGGAAAAGAAGATATAAGTTCTCAGAAATGTTATCAGAGTGGTGTCAGTGACAATTTGCTGATTGAATACATTGTCAGACAAGAAAAAGTTGCCAAACTACAAAAATGTACAATTACAAAAACTTCTTTCCTCTTCAATAAAACCATAAAGATGCAATATTTTAAATGATAGTGGAAGCTGGGTTTATTACATTTCTCTGTTGAGACTCTGTCTTGCTCATGATGCACAGTGATGTGCATTCTTGTTCCTGTTTTTCTACACGGAAGTGGTTTGTTGGCAGTAAGTATATTAAGACCTGTGGGTATCATAGTAAAACCAAACTCCTCAGTTCATCAGCAATGGACAAAACTGTGCTCCTGCTCCTGTTGTGTCTGCAGGGTTTCCTGCTTCTCACCAGCCCCACTTCTACTGATGCAGCTGCTCCGAGCAGAAACCAACAAGTTCTTTCAACGGTAAGAAAACGCAGTGCTGTTCATTGACTGTAAGGAGCTTTTCTTAGGTTGAAAGAAGATCCTTGATTTTGTGTTTTTACATTTGAATATCAAATGTGTTTCATCAGAAATCCTCATTTTGTAATAGAGACCAAGGCGAAAGCAACACCCCTGCCCTGGGAAACCAGGTTGCAGAGGTTTTGTGTCTGCAGGGTTTCCTGCTTCTCACCAGCCCCACTTCTACTGATGCAGCTGCTCCGAGCAGAAACCATCGATATTGTCCTAAGGTAAGAAAACGCAGTGCTGTTCATTGACTGTAAGGAGCTTTTCTTAGGTTGAAAGAAGATCCTTGATTTTGTGTTTTTGCATTTGAATATCAAATGTGTTTCATCAAAAATCCTCATTTTGTAATAGAGACGAAGGCCACCACAGACGACAACGAAACACCCCTGTTTTGGGAAACGAGGTTGCAGAGGTGGTCATCAAAAATCCTCATTTTGTAATAGACACCAAGGCCACCACAGACGACAACGCAACACCCCTGTTTTGGGAAACCAGGTTGCAGAGGTGCCACCCCTGTTTTGGGAAACGAGGTTGCAGAGGTGGTCTTGTAAGTCAAAACTTTTCACTCTGAGTTTATCTCCTTGCTGTCCTAAAATAAACTGTCTCCCCAAAATCCCCAGCTTGATCTTACTAAAAAAAATGACTGACAGTGTAACATATTTTTACTTTTCTGATCTTTAAAAATGCTGAATGTTGAAATACGTGTTTTCGACTGCATAAATGCACTAATGCAGCAGTAGCATCAGTAAACAACCTTTTCCCGCTTATTTCTTCTCAAGAGCCATCACTTAAGTAGAAATGAAATGAATGCTGAGGACAGGACCTGAGTGCTCCTCTGCTTGTTATTCATGAATCAAGACAAGAACAGATCACAGCTATTTAAAGAAATGTCAATGTGACAGACAACCATCAAAAGCTGACTGTATTTTATTTCTTCTAGGTTTCTGCTTCTATTTGTTTTCCCTTTCATTGTTTCTAAACCACATGTAGACAAATAATAAAACAATCCTTTCACTAGTCCTCCATAATGTCACCACAAGATAGTCATCAAGTACAATAAAGAGGTTGAAGTACAGTAAAAATAAGAATCTCATCATCTCTGACGGCTCCATTATTGACAGTATTCTCGTGCACAGTGAGTAACAAACAGCTGACAAACATAAAAACAGAAGCTTTTTTTAAAGGTGCATTCATTAAGATTTTTCTCCCTATGATAAATCCAGTGAAAATGCGACAGGATGTGCTGTCTCTCTGCTGTCCCACCCCACTCCATGACACTCTGCTACCTACAGCACTTCTATTGTTATTCTGGCTAAACTCTCTTGTCAAAGTTCGGTCTGTTAATTAGCCGACTAGCAAAGGCTATAAGATGTGTTTTTCAAACAGCAATTAGCCATTTCAAACAGCCAGACATGAAGAAGAGCTTGGCAGCTAGAAGCAAAGCAGTGGCAGGCTGGATCTTTTGCACACAGCGAGCGTGGGAAAAAGAAAGAGCAAAAACCAGGGTTAACATCAGTTTGGCTTCTTCTCTCTTTCTGAAAGCAACCATGCACTTCAGGCCCTCAGTGCATATTTAAATAAAATGAGGAGCACTCTGAATGTACTTTCATTCTGTCTTGCAATTACAGTAAATTCCCCAAATGAACCCAGACTGCAGGGGTTTCTTCTTGTGTAGTTTCATCGGCTAATGGTTTCTCTCTCTCTCTCTCTCTCTCTCTCTCTCTCTCTAGGACGTGTAGCTTCTTGAGGAGTCTACTGGTACAATCAGCCACCGCCTTCACACCATGAGTGCTCCACATCTCACTGCTCATATAAATGTTTGCAGATGCAAACATGTTGAATATATTATGTATTTTCAGTATGATCTTCATTGGCCAAAACTGTTTAAAATTGTTTGATCTAAACAATAACTACATGACCCGAACACTCTACTGCTCATTGCTTGTACGGTTTCAACCCAAGGACAAATCAAATCATTCAAAGAAAATGATGAGCATATCAACTCCAACCAGAACATAAAATAATCTGCCACTCATTACACTGGGAAGAAGAAGTAAGCTTGTCTAACAGTGCTCATGAATGTGCACTAATTTATTATGGTCATGGTACAGGGTCTGTATGAATCTAATACTGGCAATGTGACTATTTCTGCTAATGTGGAGATTAAAAGAGTAAGAAAATTAATATCTGCAAATGCAATTTTTTTTGCAAACATGTTATTGCAAACTGTTTAATATGCATAAAACAAAATGTATAAAAGATACAGTGATTAAGCTCACAAATGTCAACTTTCACCATTCAAAAAAAGTTATTTTAAGAGCTGCATACTGTATTTTGACCACAAGATAGCACCAGTTAACCCAGTTTTACTGCAATGGTTCACTTTCTGTGATTTGTTGCAAACAAAGTAAAGTGAATGATACAAACATCCCCAAGCTTCCATTATTACACTGTGCATGCAGTTACATGAATGTCTATCTAACATCGACAGACAGAAGAATTAATTCTATAAACAATAGTAGGAATTTATTTTGGCAGCACTGACAGAAAATATCCCTCAGTTCCCTACATTCACACCGGGAGCTGACCAGACTTACTGGGAGCCTTTCTTCACCTAATAAACAACCAAGCAGCTTATTGCAACCTATTGTTACATTTTCTTGTCAGGCAACCACTAGGTCTGCTTAACTGTTGAATCCAAACTATTGTATGGTCTGTCCATAACCTCCAGTGGCATCAGAAGAAGAAGTCAGGCTTTGGTTTCCACAATTATCCTGCTATTCCAAATCTAAAGTGATACTACAAACAACAAAAGAAACACAAACTGCCAGGTCATGAACACAGGTTTGACATAATAGGCTCAAACATGCAGCTGACAGGTGTAACTGAGATGAAATGAACCCACCAGACATAAAGTAAAAAACAATGCCATTCAGCATCTTGTAATCTGTAGCCTCATCTGGTACAAGCTGATTTACCCAGGCTACATACAAAGCCAGTGTGTGTAAATAAATGATCTTCATTAACATAGAGCATCTTCAGTGATTTCATTCATCACTAATGTCGACGGTCATTCAGAAGCTACAGCAGGTCTCTGTATTTGTTTAGTTTTTGGGGAAGCCCATACATGCTGAGCTGGATACCCCAGAGCTTTCAGAAAGCCTGATGTGAATGCTAATTATGATAACTGATATGACATGCATGTGGCACAATCCACAAAACCGGCTCCTCATTTGGGATATAGTGTTCTACCCTAGAAAATCATTTATAATCTGGTCTAAGCAGAAATGTATTACTGCCACATAACATATGTTTTAGGTCAAGGCACACTAATGTAAAAATACTGTCACTCTTGAAGACAAGCCAGTTCAGTCTCAGCACTTTCATTCTGTTCCACTCAACAAACTAAAGTCTCCCTCTTCTTTGTGGCTTTGTCGCTACTTTTCCTTTTCTTGTGATTAAAACATGAACCCGGGGGCGGGGTCTAACTGGTTTGCGTTTGAAGTGGACACTATTTTTACAGAGGAGCAGGAAATGTCCCAGTAGGAGCTGAAATTGAAGGAAACACCGATATTCATCAAATAAATAGAGTCAAGATTAAATCACACTTGATGTTACAAAATTTCAGTCTGCAGATTTGTGCATGCATGCGTGTGTAGATGGGTTATTATACTGCTGCATACACCCTTTTAATTGCTTCTCATTACGGCTGGTTTGTTGGCAGTAAGTATATAAAGACCTGTGTGTTTCATAGCGAAACCAAACTCCTCAGTTCATCAGCCATGGACAAAAGTATGCTCCTGGTCCTGTTGTGTCTGCAGGGTTTCCTGCTTCTCACGGCCTCCACTTCTACTGATGCAGCTGCTCTAATGACCCAAGATGACCCACCTCCTAATGGGGTAAGAAAACACAGTGGTGGTCACTGACTGTAAGGAGCTTAAAAGAAGCTCTTTGATATTATTTTGAACAATACTGTATGATGCTCATATGAGCTACAAAAGCCTTTGTTCTGTTTGATGCACAGCTTCATCAAATGACAGCAAATGAAAAACTATGGCGAAACAGTAAGAAGAAAAATAAGCCACCTTTATATCTCTTAAAGGAAACGACTGCCAGTCTAATATATTTTTGTTCATCTTTGAAAATGCTGAAGAGTGAAATCATTTTGTTAAATTGTGTAAATTCAGTGGTGTAGCAGTAGCATCAGTAAATAACTCTATAAACTCATTCTTACCTGTTTTTCTGAAGGGCTCCGCTCTGGAATATGAAGCAGTGACTCCTGACTACATGACCTGAGCACTCCACTCCTGATAATTCCTGATTTAAGACAATACCAGAACACAGTTATTTTAAAAAATGAAAAGCATGTCAGCATAACAGACACAACCATGAAATGATCAAATATACTGATTGCTCAACAGATTTGTTACTTCTAGAAAGATACATTTATTTCTGTTCTACTTCAAGTCATTTTTTAAAATCGAATTGTGCAGACAAATAATACTTTTATCTCTAGTGCTACATAATATGACCACAAGATGGAGTCAGTCAGCTTTTTTCTTTTTCTTTTCTTTGTTTTTTTACATCTATAGTTCACTTTGTTACAAGCAAAATAAAGTGATGGAAACAAAGAAGAGTCTCATCATGTTTGAAGCCTCCATTATTATAGCATTCTACATGTATGAATAGCAAACAGCTTGGTGACACTTAAGAACAGAAGAACCTTTTAAAATAAACAATAACAACAAACATTTTAACTGAAACGTTAAGCTGGGACCTGCCCAGGTAACGCACTTTAGACAACATTTGGAAAAATGTGCAAGAATTTCGAGTGGCAACATATATAATCAGATGATAATCAAAACCTAAGAAATCTGGGCCCTCCCTCAGTGGGGATCATTATTTATGCGGCCTTGGCCCCCCGCCAATCGAAATCTTGATAGATTAAACCTGAAAGGTAATCTCCCACATTCCTTGTGGTTTCAGCTGCAGGGTAGTTATTAATACTGTGGGTGCGGATGAAGGTAAAGTGCAGTTAATACACCACAAGTATGTTTCTTTTTTAGTGGCAGTAGGGTGTCCTTTAATAATGAGTAATGACTGTAGCATTGCATATTTAGGATGAAATAGGTGCTTTTTGCACAAGTATGCACACATTTATTCTCTTTTTCCACTGCTGAGCTAAACACCTTTTATCTTTGCATTAATTCCTTTACTTTTATGTATTTTATGAATAGTGTAATGACATTGTTTGTGTTGTACCTCTTAATCTGCTTTTGTCTCAGTGTTTGCAAGTTTATGCATGTTCATAAAGCCAAAATGGTTTCCTCGATAAACAAAGAGTGAGACTGTGACTTGATTTCTGTATCCCGTCACTTCTCTCTCTCTCTCTCTGAGTCATCCTTCTCAGAAATGTGTTACAGTGTGTGGAGGTACAAGACTCAGCTGGAATTCTAACTGAACGGAACTTTGCTTTTTGGCCAGAGACACAAAGCTGTGACTAAGGGTAAGACTGGTTTCTGACTTGATGCTTGGGTGTGTTCATAATCAAATCCTATAACAACACCAATCCTTCTATATAGTGGAAGGCAAACCTAAATTGTAGTTTGTACTTTTACAGTTGATCAAATCTGATTTATTATGATGTGGGACACCTGCAAATCTAGTATTCCTGTAGGTGTAAACAAACAGTGAAAGTGTTTTATATTGTTTTGCATGTGCAATAGGGCAATGGACATTGCCAGTTTGATGAGCCACATGATCAGTGAAGTACTCGTCTTTTATTGCTTGAGTAAAACTAGCAATACGTTGTAGATATACTCAGTTACATGTAAAACTCATGTTTTGACTTATTAGTACAAAAGCACTGGTATCAAAATAAAGCTGAGATGATTATGATCAAAATTAAATTAAATGGCAACTCTTTGGGTCAAATATTTCAAAATTAAATTAAATGGCAACTCTTTGCTACTATTACTACTAGTACTACTACTACTATTTGCTACTTCCAGCTTCTCAAATGTGACGATTTACTGGTTGGTTTTATTATGTGATGGTAAATTAAATATCTTTTGGGGTTTTGGACTTCACCGTCAGATGGGAAGGCTTTTTTTTTACTGCTTCATAGACTGAACAATTCATCAATGAACTGATTTAACTGTAGTGCAGTAAAAGTATAAAGTAGCATAAAATGAAAATACACAAGTACTTCAGAATTATACTTGTGTATTACTTGAGTAAATGTACACAGTTACTTGGAGTTTCCGTTATCCACATAAACGTTGTACCATATGACATGGTACCTTCGCATCGAGCACACAGCTCTTTTTGGTGTCCTCGCCCACTCCGGCTACTCGGGTGTCAAAACAAACGCACCCTTCTAAGCACATAGTCAGCAACGAAACCTCCGAGCGGATCTGACTGTGCACGGAACTGATGGGACAGATACCGTGAGTATCTGATACACGTTAGACTCAGATACACCTTCATTCATCTGTAACCTAACATCTCCTTCTCAGCTTCTCCGTCAGCTCCACCTGAAGCCGTTTGCGCGCCACCTCTACAAATACACGGACACAAAATTGTGTCACACACGCACGAACCTACTATTGGGAAGTTTCTAACCATCTTGTCATTACTGGAATTTACTGTAGCTATTTTGTCAATTAGGCCATTTGCACTGCAGCCAAGTGTTTTATAGTTTACTTCACTGTACCTTTTAGTCTATTTATGAGGCAGCTACTTGTCGCTATGCAAATTCAGATTTCACGCACTCTGCATCACGTTTTATGAAATATAATAGACTGCTATAAACTACCCAACAGTAGATTTAAAATAAAAATGCATCCACCTCAGCTAACTACAACCGTAAATACTACATAAAGGCACTGCTAATACATTCTTCTGAATTACTATAGGAAGATCTGAATATTTTCTTCACCACATCATTTTAAACAGATTAGTTATTATTCATTAACATAGTAAAGGAACATCTCCAGCAGTGAACTTTGAATAAACACAGCTGTGTCCGTTTCCCCAAAGCAGTGTCATGTAAATACAATACATGAGTAACTGTACTTACTTTCCATCACTGCATTTATCCTCTGGTCAACCAGGGATACAGCACACAGTCTTTTAAAAAAACATATCCAGATTTGTTTGATAAGAAATTATGAGTATGTGGAGGTGTCAAAGACATGACAAAACATTTCATCCTAAGTGTGTTGGAGGGGAAATCTCAGCCAAAAGAATGTGATAGTTTACACAGTCTGCGGTAACTATGTATCCTCCTCTGCCTTTTGCCTGTATCACAGTGCAGAGAGACAGACTAAACCCTTTATTCAGATCAAGACATTTTGGCCAGATGTTAAATGTGGATGCTAAAACTGATCATATCACAGTGCAATAATTAACTTACAATCACACAACCATCTGCAGACTGCAGCGGTTCTGCTGTACATGCGGTTTCCCAAACCACAGATTTCCTACTTTGGAACCAAGCCTAGTTCTAGTTCAGCAGTAGAACAAAGCTAATTTTGAAAGCATTACTGAGAATATTAAATCCAGACACTAGCACTAGATTTGCTTGTCGCTTTAGCTGAGTCAGTACACTAAATTATCATCACTTTGTGTTCCTTTCTCAGTTATTTGCTTTGGCCTGTAACGCCCAAGTATCTACACATTATTGCTTAAGCAGAATGCTGAATGTTTAAAAACACAAACATGAAAAATACAGTACATTTTCTCTTTTGTGCCATTGTGTTAAGTAGTTATGTAACACTTCTTACATGCCAAATGTGTCAAAAACAGTTTTTTGGTATTTTTATAACAGCATCCCTGTCTTTTCTGTTCCTTTAAAAATTTTTTTTTTTTTTTTGATGACCCATGACATTTGGGATGACTAACTAAAACCACCCATCATATTGAAAGTCAAAAGCATGTGATCATGTCCTCATTAGCTAGTGTGGACGGCTAGCAGAGTGACATCATAGAATGAGGTGTGGAGCTCTGTACTGCAATAGCTATATTTACTAAACCATGTTCACTGTTTTACAATCCAACCACAATGCAGTCCTTCTTGTAACTACATCCCACCTACATATACTACTTCAAAATGTATGGCCTAAGAGCATTTCACTTTAAATAACTGAGTAAATGTGCATAGTAACTTTCCACCACATTGTTGCACATGCAGAGCTGTTAATGTTTAAAGGCCACAAACAAGTAGTCTAAAATGTCCTCTCTCTCACAGCTCTATCTGATTAGCATGGAAGTGTCTGAGGACGACTACTTTTACCATGATAACTTCAGCTTCAACATCAGCTATGATGACTACCCCTCTCTTTGTGAGAAGGATGACATCCGTTCCTTCGCTGCCCTCTTCCTTCCCATCATGTACACCGTCTGTCTGGTGGTGGGACTGGCAGGAAATGCCTTAGTCATGGCTGTCTATGCCTATCACAAACGCCTGAAGACCATGATGGATGCTTTCCTGACCCACCTGGCTATGGCCGACCTGCTCCTGCTCTTCACGCTGCCTTTCTGGGCCGTGGATGCATCAAGGGGCTGGATGGTGGGCGAGGTCGTCTGTAAGATCGTCTCGGCCTTCTACACGGTCAACTTCACCTGCTGCATGCTGCTGCTGGCCTGCATCAGCTTGGATCGTTACTTAGCATTAGCCAGGGTACAAGGTGAAGAACAAAGAGGGCTGTTGCAGAAGGTGTTCAACAGGAGACACTGCTGGAAGGTGTGTTTAGTTGTTTGGGCAACAGCTTTTATGCTTGGTCTCCCTGATTTAATACTCTCAGAAGTGAGGTGGGCATCTAATAGGAGTGTGTGCCTGGCTATATATCCTCCATCCATGGCCAGAGGTGGTAAAGCTGCCCTGGAGATAGCTGAAGTTTTGCTGGGGTTCCTGCTTCCTTTCCTGGTTATGGTGATCTGTTACTGGAGCATGGGCCGAGCCCTTAACAGCCTCCCTGTCGAGAGCAGAGGCAAGAAGTGGAAAGCTCTGCGTGTCCTCCTCATAGTAGTGGGGGCGTTTGTGGTCACACAGCTGCCTTATAATGTGCTGAAGGTCTATCGTGCTATGGACTCAGTCTACGCTTTAGTGGATCACTGTGGGACGAGTAAAGTGCTAGATCAGGCAGCTCAAGTGACGGAGAGCCTGGCCCTCACTCACTGCTGCCTCAACCCGATCCTCTACGCCTTCATGGGGTCCTCGTTCAGGCAGCACATGATGAAAGTGGCCAAAAAGTTTGGTGAGAAGAGGAGGAGGAGGAGAAGGGACCATCCTGCAGAGGAGGAAGGGATGGACATGACATTTAACTCCCACAGTGTATCTCAAGAGACAAACACCTTCTCAATATGAACATGTACTTCATGGTGAAAGGCATATATATTTTAAAATGACTTATTTAGCATTTAGAAGAGCAGATTCAGTTATTCTCTGGTGTAGGCTGTTAAAAGCAGCAGCAGTAGACTCAGAATCATCTTTAATGACCAAGTGTGTTCGAATATACAAGGAAATTGACTCTGGTACTAAGGCAGTAGTGGAAGCATGTGTAAAAAGGAAGTTGTTATTGCAAGTTATGGCAGATATAAACTCCCACCATACATCTGTAAACTCATTTCTCAGTATCCATCTCTTACATACAATGTTAGTTCACATGACCCCTACTGTACTTGCTGACTCTTCCTGTTGTTCAGACAGAGATGGCAAAGAAACATGGAACAGTTTGCAAAGGGATCTCAGGTTTACCAAGGTGGCATGGCTGGCAAATTTGTATTTTTCATTTGTGAGTGATAAAAGAAAAAACAAATATGTATATCCTGGTCCCAAAAAAGCACTACTTTGTCTGAGGTGCAGCATTTTCATGACAGTAACCATTTTGAACTTTAATTCAACCTTAAGACATCAGCTTTTTCAGAAGAGTCCCACAAGAGACACACAGAGCTTCCTGAAGTATGGAGAGAAACATGATACTTTATGCATTATGCACTGTTAGATGGTTTTATAAACATTTATTAATTATTTAATCATTATAAAATTATTATACTGATGTACTGTCTTTGTAGACACCAGAACTTTCTCAGTTTTCAACCTATGACCTTTTGTCTATCTACATTTCTGTATCATAGCTCCACATAGAAGAGAACTGCCAGATGAACTTTAAAACCTGATTGTGGCATATGTTATAATAAAAGGCATCTAATTAAGAATTGACTGGAACCATTTGTAGAATAATCACATCCCCAGTCGCCCCATTATGTTGCAGCATAATAAAGCTTTATATATTGTAATTATATACTAAATGGTAGCTCAGTAAATTAATCCAAGTTCTTAAACAGTTCTGATGGTATTAAGTTATTACTTGTAAAACACTGTGTATTACAAAGCTCATGAAAAGCTCGAAAATTGTTTTCGATACAAGGAATATTTTTTCTGCCAAAACGATTTGTTTATAGTGCCAGTAATGTACAATTTTAAAATTCCAGATAAAAACAAAGGTCTGTCCAAATACCCACATTTGACACTGCAGCATCCATCAGACAATACTGAGACACACTTAATATGTTAATTAAAAAGATTACCCACACAAATTACACATATATTGCTTTCAAAACTTGTGTCAAATATCCATCCGGTGGGATTTGCCTCCCTTTCATGTGGGAAAGTCACAGCCATGTTATTTCCTGAATTCCTTGGAAAATCTGCACAACAGACTGAAAAAACAACTCCTAGTATAATTTTTATGAGGTGATAAAATGTTGAAAAGCTTGTCAGGCTCTTGATAGCTGCAAATCTAACTTGATCATTAGAAACACTGATTTAACCCAGTAAGAAAACACTGTTAGTAGTCACTTGTGTAGCTACACAGAGAGGGAGGGTTGCATACATTCTTCACCCTATTTAGATAAACAAGCCAGTGTTTTTTGTTAAGTAGCTGGACATAAAACACAACACTACATAGTTCAAATATTTTAGACATCCCTTGCATCAGTTATTTTTTCAGTTCCACATACTGTATGCATGCTGTGGCTTGTCAAGGTCTCAAACAAGAGGGCGTTCACTCAATGGTAATCAGAAGTTCTCCACTGAACAGATGCCCTGATCATATTTTTTAAGGTTGAATGTTTATTAGCTTTCTTCCTGTGACCCAGATGATACAAATCAAGTAATGGTTTTCAAATGATGCTGTAGGTCACGCTCTGGTGCCTGTGCAGTCTCATCTGGAAACCATGTGCCTAAGATTTACCATCTGTTAAATGGAACAAAACACTTCACTCTGCCAAAATGAAATCATTTCAAGTTGAGAAGCTAGAAGCAGTTAGATTCAATGTGATACACACAGCCCTTTGTACGAGTTAACACAACCTTGACAACTGAGTTAATAACAGCTAAATAACAAAATAGTTTGTTTTCAATTTAAGATATGATCATTGTCTGAAAAGAACATTTCACAAGTGGAGATCAAATCCATTTATTGGAAAAACAAAATATAACAAAAATGACTTGTTGTAATCAAAGAACATTATAAATGTACAAAAATTTTAAGGCTCTTTGTATCTGAAATTTCAGATTAGAAATGTGGCTGATGCAATCATTAAATTACAATTAAGGCAGTCAACCAGCTCTAGTTTAAACAACCTAGAACCAACAATCTTTTTTTAAATAAGTACAAAATATTACTTGCTCAAATATATAACTGTAGTTGTAAGACTATTAAAAAAAATCAAAAACCAAAGGGCAGTGTCACAATAAATTATAAAAGAAAACATTTTTTACAAGAACAATGTTACAAAATGTAATTGAAAAACACTCACGCATTAAATACAACATGCTGTTTTAAGAAACATAACTATAACATTTGTTAGGTTTTTACACAATATGCTTTCAATGAAAAACTAGATCACCCCTGTATCAAATGGTAGGGAAAAAGGCCAATACTGAAGAGGTTACTGGTAAATATCAACTCGAGCAGAACGCTGACATACTCTCAAATGTTGATAAAGTACAGAAAACAAAGCAGTTGTCTTCAGTTCTCGCATTTTCCACTGAATGTGGAAAAATAGAAAGATACAGGCAAAAGTGCAGTAGGTAGATTTGTCCTGTTGTTCTTCCCATAAGACACGTTATCTCAATGGAATGTTGTAGATAACCACCCAGTAAACCATTTAAATCCCACTGGAGACATAATTAACCCTGGCTGCATTAATATCTTTTGGTAATTTTTTGTGTTGGCTGAGGGCAAAAGGCCGGTATAGCAATGTAAAGTTGCTTGGCAGAGAGAGAGAGAGAGAGAGAGAGAGGAAGTCTAATGTGTGTAAGACATTTTATTGTAATATAACATTGATGTCAGTGAAGGCGATGCCCTGTATCTAAATTGGGAAAAGGTGTGTGTGAAGCATCTTTAGAGAGAGGCAAAAAGCCCTTCCAGAGATTGTACGAGCATCTAGCAGAGCTGCTGTCAATCAGTAATTGAGGATCTGCAAATCAAACAGGTCACACACTCCCTCAGTGCCGTCCAGGTTGAAGCTGTAGTCTATGCCTGTAAGAAATAAAGAGAGTGGCAATGACAGTCAGAAAGGCAAGGTATAGATTTTTATAGCATAGTTGTGGTGATGGCAGTGTTGGACAGTCAACTATTTTGGTTTAAATTGAAATATCTCAACACATGTTGAATGGATTGACATGAAATGTGGTTCAGATATCCACTGTGTCCATAGAAAAATCCTAATAAAAACTTCCTAAGTTTATATTAAATCTATGGTAAATGTTAAAATACACAACAAAATTTCCACAACACGACTTTGTAAATCACATAAAATACTAAAATCTATTAAAAAAACTTTTAAAATGTGCAAATAAGCAACAAATTGCCTTGAAATTTTGGAAAACTATGAAAATCCTAATACTTTGGTAAGCCCCTAACTTTTTTCTCCAGCCCCACCAACAAGTCAAAGTTTTTACTTACCTTGTAAAATATCAAAATATCTCAGCATCTTTTAATGGACTCCATTCATTAAAAAAACTGTCCTCACACCGACAAAGCAACAGCAGCAAGGTTCTTCAGTTGCCAAAAAGATGCATTTATTCCTCTAGCACATGTAATAACACACATCTGACATAATCCTTTGAAAGGCCTGGATGAAAAAGCATGTACCCTGAAACTATTTTGGTCTTTTAAATGAACTGCATAAAATTTTGTCCAGACATTCATCATCCCTAGATGATGGATGTAACTTTACTGATCCCCTGACTGACTTCATCAGGTCAAAATCTATTTGTCCAATGCCTTGAATTATGAATAAATGCCTGCAAAACATTCCCATCATCATTAGTTGCGCTTTCATTTAGCAAATGTTTGCATGGTAACGTGCCAAACTAAGATGCTGAACATAAACATTATGCCTGATGATCATCAGTATAATAACATGGTCACTGTGCACACATCAGAATGTTGATGTTAGCATTTAGCTCAAGTCAAAAGAATTGCAAACACATCTGTAGACTAATTTTGTGGATTTCCTGTTTAAAGAGTAACCAAACAGCAGTAGTTTAACTTCACACCTGGCTGAACTACGGTACAGGTGGACTCCAGGATTCAACAGCGTCACTGTTGGGTGGCCATTATAGTTGCTCGAGAACACATTTCTGACCAGGCTTGAAACTTTTAATTAGGCAGTGCAGCAACATGTTCCTTGTTAGTCAGGTCTGTAATCTATACTGTAATAGTGAATAAATGTAAACAGGTCTTGCAATGCTTACCATCAGTCGAGATTAACTCATCAATCAAGTCAACAGCTCCTAGAAGAGAATTAAAAACATTTCTATCCTAATCCTGTAGAGTTAAACATTCACTTGCACGACTGTCTAACATCAAGTCATAACCACAAAAGCTGGGTCAACTAGCAACAAGAAAATTTTATCAGTCATTTTCGCTCACCAGTCCAAACATGCTGAGACCTTAAAGTCTCAACAGAACCATAGTCGAAACTAATGAGAAGTAAACATTAAATTCCCCCTGAGCCTCACTTCTGGATATAATTCCAGAATAAACTGTGTGCGCATCCGTTTGCTTTACCCTCTCTGTCGTCCTTTATGTGGTCTCCAGCAGAGTTGAGCTTCAGCAGACTGCCCACATCCAGAACAGACTGGAACTCTGGGTCCACCAGGTCTACCTGCTGCTGCTCCAACACTGCTGCTGGCTGACTATGACACTCTGCAGGGAACATGAGAGGTACGACAAGGATACTTAACTATACAGTGAAATCCCTTTTAATAAACAAAACATTACAGGGTTCATTTATCTGGAACCATGACTATAAGAAGAGGAGGGTCACTATCCCATAAACAGTGAAGCACTGGGAAAGTCTACAGCCAGCAGCTGGTTGCAAGAAATAGTCCCACACATAAGCTCACTGAAAATCTAAATCTCGCTGCTCTGTCTAAAGCCGGGCCATTTCCTGGCCAGGGCCCTGTTTTTTGAGTGTGATGAAGTCAAATCAAATCAAATTTTATTTGTATAGCGCCAAATCACAACAAAAGTCATCTCAGGACACTTTACAAAGTAAGGTCTAGACCTTATTGTTATCAATATTATTACATAGGGAAAACCCAACAAATCCCCCTTGAGCAAGCACTTGGCGACAGTGGGGAGGAAAAACTCCCTTTAACGGAAGAAACCTCCGACAGACCCCGGCT
>NW_018127894.1:2620886-2640746 GCF_001952655.1 Monopterus albus | reverse complement strand
GGAGTCATTAGCGCCGACGTGAATAACAACCTTACTGTATTCACGCTTATCCTTAGTCAGCAGCTTCAAATAGGATTCAATGTCGCCCGCTCTGGCCCCAGGAAAACATTTGACTATGGCCGCCGGTGTCTCTAGCTTCACGTTTCTGACTATGGAGTCTCCAATTACCAGAGTTGTTTTCTCAGCGGGTGTGTCGCTGAGTGGGGAAAATCGATTTGAAACGTGAACAGGCAGGTGATGCTCCGTGGACATTCGTTTGGAGCTACGACTCTTGCGAACTGTCACCCAGCCACCTGTCTTGAGATCCTGGCTGCTCGGGAAGCTGTGGGGGGCGGCTAGCTTGGGCTAAGCTACGTCTATGAGGCTCCACACCGGCTACATGGGCATAGCTAGCTGGCCTATTCTCCATGGTGTGGAGCCGCGCTTCCAAGTCTGTGAGCATCGCCTCCAATGCTGCTAGCATCTGACATTTATTACAAGTACCATTATCGCTAAAGGAGGCAGAGGAATAACTGAACATGCGACAATCCGAGCAAGAGAAAGGAGGAGAAGTGAGAGAGACTTCTTGGACTGAGCCCAAGATGGCGGCATAAACGATTAGCTCCCGATCATAACTCGATAAAGCTCCCCGAATTCAAACATTCTGAGGGAGAATACATCTGAAAATGAATTGGAAAAGGAGAAAAAAAATCAATAAGACAAAAAACTAGTAGCAACTCTGAACAGAACAATGGTTAGAAATCCTAAGGGAAACCTGCATTATGGAAAAAAAATGACCTATCTCATTAGTGGAGTTGCTAAACACACCTCACTAAAACTAATGCAGCCCCATTATTGGTGAAAGTGTTTTAGAGAGGTGTTGATTCAACTCTGTGGTTATTTTGGAGACTGTCATGTGTTTCTAATATAATCTACCCTTATCATTTATTTATTCTTATTTATTCTCTTCTGCTATAATGCAGCAGTTCAACAATCACAAGAGTATCAGATATTTATAATGTATAAGAGCAGAAATGCTCTAAATATGATGAGAGCATATGACATGGGGAGCGCTTGGTGTTGAAAGGTTAAGTCAGGTTAAGTTCAGGCTTGTGGTATCATCACCGGCACACCTAGTGTTCATTAATTTTTGTTTCCCAACACCTCATGTTTTCACATACACACAGTCAAGTGATTTCACTTATTCTGGCATTTGAAGTTGAGTGAAGCTGTGCTGTAAAGAGGTCACTTACCTCTGTGTACTAACTAGAATAATAAAGGTTTAAGTTCTTCTTCCCTTAAAAAGGTACCCCAGTGAGTCTTCTACTTCAATGAAGCCATTGTTTTGAATGTGATTCACTAACCTAACAATGGTTTCAAGCTATTCCAGTTATATACAAGTGGTGGTAATACGCCATGAACCGCAGCAATGTGCCAGCAAAGGCAGAAAAGAAGAAGACTGCAAACTAGTAAACATGAATGTAAATATGCAAGATTCAAAATACTTTATCAACTCTGTAAATGGTTTATGAGTTAGAAAAGGCATTCAACTTGCTTGTTAGACTTCAAAGATACACACAGTGCATTTTGGAAAGTAACACTGAATGTACGTGTAACTTGTATGTTTACAAGAAAATTCCACAGACCATCTTTTATAGGGGCAACAGGACAGCAAGGGAGTAGTCAGTTAAGCACACTCACAGAGCAGAGATCTAATCATGCAAAGTAAGTGAAAACACTTGTTGCAGTATACCATGAGTGTGTAGGGCTTTGAAAGTAAAAATGAAAGCAATTCAACAGCACCACAAAACCAAAGCCTCTAAAGTCACTCTAAAGTTTCATTAAAAATGATTTTCTCTACTCTCGTTCAACTGACCCACAGTGCATTCAGCCAGTGTCACTGTGGACATGCAGCACATCCAGTGATATGATACAAAACTAAAGTGATAGTGACGAAATAAATAACGGCTATGGGAACATTTTTTTTAACACATCCTGATTCATGGTGTGGGGGTGTTACTTCAGCTACATCATGAAAAAGGATCTGAGAAACAAAAGTGAAAATGCCCCACAGTGACCGTACTTAGGGGTTACTGCAAAGCTAGGTTCTCTGTACAGAGCACTGTTCATTCAATGTGGAAGTGTTTTTTATGAGACCTATTTAATGAGAACACTATTGTTAAACATATCAATTAAAACTGTATGTGGTGTTTTTTGAGGGGTTGAAATAGCATTCAAATGCTCAAATGTCAAAGTCCCTGCACTTACCCATGTGCACATCAGGGGGAGAGGATGATGGTGTTAGCTCTTCATCATGTCCTGGCAGCACCATCTGGTGGTCTGAACAGAGAGAGTCCTGGCTGCAGTAGGAGGAGGTAGCGTTGGAGGTGGAGTACCCCAACGCTGAGTGGGGGAACCTCTGCAGGCTCATGGGGGTGCTGGGTGAGGTAGCCATTGGATACATATCGTCTGTGGGTGGCACAGGGAAGACCACAGGCACTTTGCAGTCTGAATCCCTATTGATGAGCATGACCTGGATGGGAGCTGAGTCACTGCGTAGGTTCACTTGGTACCTCTTCAGACTACTCTGGCCCTAAGAACAGCAACACAGTGATAAGCTTGTCATTAAAACAGCTGCAACCAATCAATTCAATTTATTTTAAGATTATTTTAAAGCATAACTAAAAGAGTGTGAATACTTTCCGTACTGAATGCAACTATGGTGAATTATAGACCTGTGGTTACTATAGCTGTGAACAAAACAAGATTTCATGTGTCCACATCAATAAAGAAAGCTTTCAACAAGAGACCAACCACTTCAGGTACTGGCACCTCCAGTCGTGTCCCAACAGGAGCCACAACAGTGAGAAGAGTGTCTCCACTGAAAGCACTGCAGATGTCTTCATGTGTCACAAATTTATAAGTGGAGAAATGTTAAGGAAACATTAGATTGGTGATTTTGGGGAGGGGGTGAAGACAAACTGGAAAAACAAGACTGAGAGCATTGTACATGTCAGCCTGGATTAGCCTGGCTGTATTTTCACAAGAGACTGACAATAGCAATTGCATTTATAATCATCTCTTCACAGCCTCTCCTCTGTTTGTTAAGTAAACTATGTTAAAAGGATCAAGTAGGTATTGTTTTACTTATTGAAATAAGTAAATGGGGAGCCCAGAAGACTAGAATTACAAACTGTGAAGGGAGACAAAAAGAACCAAGAATACAAAACGCACCAAGTGAAGTTTCAATGGATTCACATAAAACATAAAGCATCAGTAGTAGATGTTTTAAATTTGTAATGTGCTCAGTAAAGCATCAAGTTGCTTTTTAATTATTTTAGAAATTATACAGACAGAATACAGTTTGTGCACTCAATATGCCAGGAAAAACACAAGTGAAGACAGGGATACACAAAAAATTGCCTTAAACTGAATAACAAAAACTGAACAACCTTATTATAAGTAAAAGCCAAACATCTCCATTTAATGCCTGACAGCATGAAAGGATATGTGCTGGTACTGGGGTCCTGGTCAAGGTGCTTGATGTTCTGCTCCAGCCATGCCTTCTGGTTGTCCAGCTCTTTCTCTTGGGCCTCTAGCTCAGAGATCTGTGCCTTTAAAATTTTGACCTGCTCCAGCACCTCCTCAGTTTGGATGCCTGAGTTCATGCCCCTAGATACAAGGAAGATAAAAGACGAGAGAAATATCAGCTATTTGGCAGGTTGACAGCCAATTTAAGTGGTTCTTTTCAAGGGCAAAAAAAAAAATTCAGATTTGACTGCTTAAGTCAGTAAAGGTTTAAATTTCTCACCTTCTGAGCCTAAAGTGACAAATACTTCTCATATACTGCATAGCAAGTGCTCTGAAGATAATCACAATGACAACATTTAAAAGTTCAAAGAAATTGAATGTAATTAAAATTATCAATAACAAACTAAACATTTAACTGATTCTAAAATATGACTATATAAAGAAAACCTGTGCCTCCACAACCTCCACTGGATAATATTCTTGTTTTTCTTCTCGATCAGCCCCACTCCTTCAAGTACATTTGTGATGTCATATATCCTCCTCTTCTGCTTCACTGCCAAGCTGTCTGCAGCCTGTTGATTCAGACAGACATTTCCATAAAGACTCAGACTCACTAAGTTTCGATGACTAAGTGCATCACAGACTCTTTGAGCAGGCATTAGCAGAAAGCCTGAAATTTCTGTGCAAACACTGCATGGGTGAAAAAAAAGAGACTCAAACAAAACCAATAAATGAAGGATTTAGCAAATTAGGCTGCAAAAATAGCAAATCAAACACCTTCCAAAAGAGGACAGTTATGGAGTAACACAGGCGGAGGAGGGAACAGAAAGGATCTATGGAGAGTGCTGGTTTAAGCATGACCAAGTTTTGGCATGCAAGGAGGGAGGGAAAGAAGTTATTTTGTAGAAAAATTAATTCAGGTAAGTCTGAGGAAAATATAGCCACATGTCAAAGCACTCAAGGTAGCTGGGTCGATAGCAGACCTGAAGCAATTAGCTGGTAAACTGAAAAATATTTGACAACATTTGTGATAATTGTTTCTAAGCTAAAATATCAAAAACTCAACTGTTAAAACATGTCAGCTTTTTTATGATGAATATTTCTGCAATTTGGACTTTTGGTCAGCCATTTGGCTTGGGAACATCGTGACTGGCATTTTTCACTAATTTTATAATTTAATAAACTAAATGTTGATTCAAGTAATTTGCGCAATAAACCAATATAAGCACTTTAATTGCTAGTTTAGTCTAGCTGATTAAAAAAAATGGCATAATGGCAATTTTCTCACAAATGTCTCAAGTTATAAATGTTACAAGAAGCATGATGACTTAAAATGAGGGTGCTAGGTTAGTGGACCTCTCAGAGGACCACAAGACAAATCTATGACTTAAAATGAGGGTGCTAGGTTAGTGGACCTCTCAGAGGACCACAAGACAAATCTGACATCTGGACAAGAAAGCAGAAATTTTAGTTTTTTTTTTTTTTTTAAATCTGCTTTTTGTGAGTGTCACAAGCCAAAAATGTTCAGGAGGCATTTTATTATGTAAGCTCCATATATTTTATGTAAATGTTAATCTGAAAAGTGACAATAAAAGTCAATGGAATAGTTAGAAGTACAATGTAAACTTGGTTACCGTTCACCTCTGGGTGTAACTGAACCCACTAACTAGCAGGCCTGGGTAATGGCGGCTAGCTAGTCCACCTGTTAGCAATAAATAAATCAGTGCACCTGACCGGCTCCATCCGACTGACAGCCCTTTGTTCTTGTCTGCTGTCTAAAGGTGGCACTACAAACAACCCGATTAGTATCCCCCAAAACAAAGGCACTAAGCCTGCCATCGCTGTTTCACTGACCACTTTCAAATCAAGGACGCCGTCCTTAGCTTCTCGTAGAAGACTGACAAACTTCATCGTGAGGAGCCCCAAACTTTTCTCTTGGCGACTCGAAGTTGAGCATACAGTCTCCGTCGTTTGAAACTCCATATTTTCACGATAAAAGAAACTTTCTTATTTTTGTACACCACTGCATGTGTTTAACTACAAATAACTAAAATTTCTTCACACATACAACGCCTCTATTACCTCAAAGGGACGACTGCGTTATCTGTTCGGTTTCAAATGAACAGGCGTTACGTTAGGCTACTGTTGCCATGGCAACCCTTATCCCGCTCCTGACCTCCCTGTCAGGAAAGCCCCTCCTGACCCTGAATTTGACTCCGCCCTCCCTTTTTTCAATCCGGCAGGCCACATGAACGGGAAGGTGATCCATCGCACCTAAATCTGAATCAAATTTGAGTTTCGGAAAAAAAAACAAAAACATAATATGTATGATCATTTCTAAAAAATATTATGCATAATAAAATAGTAAAAAGGCAAACATAAAAACGAACACGTAATAAAATAACAATGCTTACTAGTAAGTAAACCTTTGTGAGATGCTTGAACTAAATCATAACTATTATATAGCTTACTACAACAAATGAGATGCAAGTAAAAATAATGACAGGATGTAATATATCAAATCAAGACAGATTATATTAATTTAAATGTTACAACATAAAATTGTGTTCTTATCTTTATTTAATGTAAATTCAATCATAAATGTACTAACAAAGAAAAACTATACATGAGGCTCAATCATACAAATGATTAAATATTAACATACATTAACAAAAATACTGAATGTTTTATTTAAAAATACAACTATTATACAGTTTTTTATATTCCTACAGCTGCAAAATAAGTCACGTGTTAGAAGTCTTTTAGTACACTTGTGAGACGTTTCATTTTCTCTTCCATGTTTCGTTTGTTTGTTTCAGTCTCCTCCAGTAGTTGACGCATCTCCTCCTCCACTTCAAATACCTGAGCATGACAAGCAGAGGCCCAATCAGACAATCTCAGTTTCAAAAAACAAACTTTTAAAAAACAGTTTAACATGTTTTTCATGCTCATTGACACATCAAAAAGAATTTTATGGCTATGAATGCCTTGTTGAGTGCAATGCAGAGGTCAGTTTTACTAATATCGTCAAAAAACCTGCAGATGTCTATCATACAGTATGATTTTCCCTGCTCCCTCTCACTGTTTAATTTTCAGAATTGTTAGTTTAAGTATTTCAAGGTCTGCTGGATAACAATCACCTGCTATGACAAGACTGTATAGTTTTAAGAGACAAAATCCTTCCCGTTATGCATAATGAATAAAAAAAAATCCAACAGTAAAGTACTGTAAGTAACAAAGGCTTTGCATGAAATGTTCATATACCAGTAGTACTGTGACCTGTAACCACTGGTAAACATGTTCAAATCACATTGGCAGGAGTAACAATGTTAATCTGAACAAAACCAGGCATTTCTAGTTATTCTATGTAAAGTTTCTACATTTTACCTTCTGATTGGCCTGTTCTATCTTTTCCTGCTTTTCATTAGCCAGTCGTAGCAGCTCAGTTTGATGGGCAGCCTGGACAGTCTCCAGTTGTCGACGAAAAGCATCATCCGCACAGTGTAACTTCTCTACTGCAGCTCTGCATGGAAAGCAGCCACAAATAAAACACGTTACCTAAGGTGAGATACTTGGTGAACGCTGTCATAACTGCCTTGGGTTTAGGCCAGATGGATCCAAAAATAAAGCACTGACAACAACCTAAGCTGATATTTTATGTTCTTGTCTCCAGGGCAACATTGCTAATCCACCGTAATCATGATTTGACCATAGACTTTGTATGTGATATTTTATACAATTACAAGTCTCCAGAGTTCTCTAGCTTTTAGGTGTGGGAGAGAGATGGAAGAGATACAACAGTCTTTACTGGCTGAAATGTTCAGTGACAGATGCTGTATTTGGTCTTTTATCCTTAAGAGGAAAAGATTTTTATCAGCTTTCTTTTCGTCCCTCTCTTACAGGATTTACGAAAGCTGTAGGAATGTCCTAACCTGTTCACTGCAGGTGGACAGTGACAGGACCAGTCTTTATGCACAATCCAACAGACATGCAAATACAGAATAAAGATCATTTGATTTAAAGAAACAATTTTTATTTCAATCAAACTTCTTCTGATCGATTTTCAGAATAATTGATGTATCTACAAAACCATGCCTGCTTCATACAAACTAGTTAATTTAACCGCATTAATTAATAATTAAATTTGATAGTGACTGAATTTATTGCATCTCAAATTGCCAAATTCTTTTTAAACAATCTATAACCAGTACAAAAAAGATGGCATATATTTTGGTTATGCAAACATGAGACTTGATCTTATGGCCAAATACTGTGCATAGTACACAAATGTGCCTGGACCATGACAGTGGATCAACTGCTCTACAAAAGCAATGCTTAAATTAATACATGCAGCCCCACAACAGCAGCTGTGAAACCTTTAAGAGAGATTTGCTCTGCTCTGATTTTGTAGCGTACTTGTGTGCCTCTGTTGCTTTATCTCTTTCCTCCAGCAACAGGCGTTCCTTGGAATCAAAGTTCTCCTTCATGCGTTTCACCTGGCTCTCCAGCCGAGTGAGCAGGTCTGCCTTCTCCTGCCACTTCTTACTGGAATCGCTAAAAAAGGAGAGACATAAAAATGGCAACAAACATTGTTTGAGAAAATAAAACATAAATAATGTTTGACCACCACAGAAAGCAGTCTTAGGCTATAATGGGGATTTGGGACAGGTTAGCACCTAAAATAAAAATAGTACTAAAATATTAAATTTTACTATTATGTAGTATTTGCAAATTACTTTTTAAAAATTATGATACACTGATTACAGTGCACTTTAAACCTTTTCTCCTTGTCTCATGTCATATTACACACATACCACACATGACAATGGATCAGAAGTGTGTTATTGTGTTTGTGTGCGCTTCTAATGGGCCACTTGCCTGTAGACTCTTTTGACATCCTCTAACTCTGCCTCTTTGTCCTCCAGCTGCTGTTTCAGCTCCTCCTTGCGCAGGCTCAGATGCTCCAGCTGCTCCCTCAGCTCAACCTGCCGGGCTGTTTCCTCCACCTGCTGCTGCTGGAGCTTCTTCTGAGCCTGGGCTGCCTCCTCACGCACCCTACGGATTTGATCATCACGCTCCTGCAAGGCCTAGGCAGCAGGAAGGTTGGGGAAGAAAAGAAATTACCTCAGTGTGTGTCAAGATAAAAACAGGATAACACAAATAGATAGCTACATACACACATAGACATACACCAACTTGCATACGATGTTCATAGTATAAGGCACAACCATTACAATTTGAACAAGTAGTAGATTCTGACAGGATGGTGTTTTTTTAAATTTATTTATTTATTTTTGCAGTATTACCTCTTTGAGTTTGCGGATGGTCTCTGTCTGGTCATCAATTATTTTGGCTTTGATTTTAAGGGCATCATTGTCCCGCTCATTCTGTTTCTTCTGTGTCTCCAGTTCAGTACTCAGCACCTCTATCCTGGCCTCCAGGCGTCCACGATCCTGGGCTAGAGACACTCCTAGAAAAAAAAATATACAGAGTACTGTATATCAGATTATGTCTTTTAAGACTGCACACATGAAACTGTACAACTTTTATTCCTTTATTTTTATTCTTTTGTCCAAAGTATAATAATTTATTGTATTTTCCTTTTGTGTCATTTAAATGCTGATATTAAATACTAGTTACCACAAATGTAAATTTGCCCAGCTTTTTTCTTGTTGTGTAAGGGTATGCGACTCCCAAACAAACCACTAGATGGCAGGCAAATGAAACAGAACCTCAGAACATACAACATTAGGCCAAACAACTAGTGCCTCTAAATTCAACCTCCAAATGTTGAGTCACTTGCAGACCAATGGATTATAGTGGAAGACAAACTCGACAAAAGACCTGCACCAGTTTGCACTGATGACTGCCACACACTATAAAGATCTCTCAGTGGACAACAAGTTCCATCCTGGACATCTCTCACCTTGCTGTGCAAGCTCCTGGCCCCAGATCCTCCTCTCTGCCCTGAGGCCGTCTATCACTGACTCCTGAGCTGTGAGCTGAGACAACAGACGCGCCTTGTCTTTCTTAAGCATCTCAAGCTGCAAGCTGAGACGCCGGTCCTGCTCCACCTCTGTTTCTAAGGAATGCAGACGGCTCTGGCAGGGGGACAGAGAGACGGTATTAATGATTAATGGCCATCTGTCATGGCTGGCAAATTGAAAGGCCGCTGGGCCAGAAATAGTCAGTCTCCTACAGGCTAAGGCCGACAGTTTTTGAAAAGGTAATGACTTGTCATTTCCACTCCATCTTATATCTATAGTGATTTTTCAAACCCAATCTGACAGTTTGCTCTTAATTTACTTGGAGTGCTTGGGAAAAAAAAAAAATCATACAGATGTTGCTATACCTTTAGATCAGTGACAGCTTCTCTCTTGGCTTTGATAAGTTCAGAGATGCGGTTCTTCTGCTCTTTGACCATGGCTGTTAGCTCCTGCACCAGAGAGCCCGATTTCTTCTCCCTCTGCTGGGACTGGGCAAGGGTTGCCTTGAGCTCCATCAGCTCTGCAGTCATGTGATCACACGCCTCCTTCACCTACAGAAGGGTAGTGAGGATGTGTAACTGAATGCGAATGAGACATCTAGGAGTTAAACAGACTGAAGAACTGTGGTTCAAGCATTACCCGACATGACAGTTTTATCAATCCATTTCACTTTTGAGGTCTGACAGAAAAGGTTTCAGAGTTAGGGATTTACAGAAATAACTTTTTAAAGGTTTACTTAAGTGAAGGTTTGGCTGGCAATCTGTATCTTATTCACACTTTTCTCAAAGCTCAAAAGGTTGGAAACTTAAAGTAGAAAATTGTACAGGCAGTAGCAATCAAGAGTAAGATTACATTTTGTGCACAGGCTGAATGAAATCCATAACGAGAAAGTACAGGTGAATTCAAATCCAATCCTTTTTAAAGCTTTCTTCCTGTCGGACTTTTTGTCCAGAGTCAAATGATCCTAATTCAATCTGAGCTTGCAACATCAGGCTGAAAACCCCCCACTAAGGGTATGCAGATTGGGGTCAATTCCAGTTCAATCATGTAACTTTTTACTATACACTGTAATCATTTAGCATCTGGACTGTATAGACAATGTGGATTAAAATTAAGGAGGTGATTACAGGCCATTTGTATGGCTGTTGTCCATCTTTTAGCAGACCTCAGAGAAGCGAGCAGCCTCGATAGTTAGCGCCATGCGGAACTCGTCCTCCAAAGCAGCATACTGCTTCCTGCTGTCTGCCAGTTTCTCCTGCAGCTCTGCTTCCCTCTGAACATGTCTCTGTTCCACTGATGCAACATCTTTTGCCACTGCCTCAAGGAAATCCACCCCACCAGGCTGCAACCGCAACTCCAGCTGTTTTCTGTAAAACAATGCAAAAAAGGGCTGGCCTGTTTAAAAGGCTACTGGCCTTTACACAAATAGGATAGTTTTATGAAGTATGGAAAATAAAAACTTGGTTTGGATATTCATGAGTAACTAACTGTTCAGCAATCACAGGTTAAGTTTAATCAATCTGTATTATCTAAAAGACAAAACCCAGCTAATGTGCTTCTATCAGAATGGCTTTAATTTGGCCAGATTTGACTGACAGTGCTGACAAAACAACAAAGAATCCCAAACATGTCATCAGGTATTGATTCAAATTTGCTGTTGTTGGTGCATAGAAATATGTGTGTATAAAAATCTCTCATGTAAAAGAGGCTTTCAGGTCCTTTAAAACAGAGGCAGAGTAAAAGGAGAAAAAACTAATATAAAAGTCTTCTTCTGGTGATCATCATACTCAAGTTGTACCTGTGCTCTTGTTCCCTGGATGCCAGCAGTTCATGCAGCTGCTGAAGTTTGTCTTTGTGCTGGTGTACTGAGGCTCTCTGGATGTCCAACTCTCTCTTCAGAGCTGCTGCCTTGTTCTCCAGCTCCTGGTACCGCTTCATCTGAGGTCAGGACATGTTTTATATCAGCCTGTCACACTAAATGACCCTCTCTGCCAAATCCTTTTTTCAGCCTACATTTATTCACTCTGCAGTGATCACTGAACGACTAACACTCGTAAAAACAAAAATGATGGGGACATAGGGAGATAAAATGTTCAGTAGTGGGTAATAAGGAATAACAGAAACAGCATGGTATTTTTAAGTTGCATGAGGCTGAAGAAACTTGCTCAAGTTTCAGTGTTTAAAATGGATTAGAATCAACTGACCAATGTACACTGTGTATCAAAAAAGGCAGAAAAGTGTTGTCAAGTATACTAAACCAGCTACTGCACCTCTTCAGCCTGCTGGCAAGCCCTGAGTGCCTCTCCATGGGAAATGCTTTCCTCTAGTCGGTGCAATGCTGTCTTGTGTTGTTCTTCACTGCTGCAGGCCAGCTCCAGCTGCTGAGTTAGAGACTGACACCTCCCCTCCAGCTCCTCAACACGTCTCTGCATTTCAGAGCGCTCCGATCGCTCCTTTAGCAACAATTCTTTCAGTCTGGATGGGAAGAAAAGCATGATGAGGTTGTGCAGCCGCAGGAGCAATACCTCAAATGTCTATTGTGTTTGATTGTACTCTGTGTTTTATCTCCCAGTGTTAAAACTGTGACAGCCAGTAAATTTGAATAAATAGCATAGCAACATCTTATCTTGAGGGAGAGAAAATGAACATACAGTGGCAACAGAAATAGGAAAATTATACAAAAGAGCAGTCTGATGGAAAGAAAAGATGCAAAAAACAAGCTTAGAGACCGACAGTACAGCTAAGCAACAGAAAAACTGTAGGACCACCTCATACACAATGGTTCCCTGTCGAAATATGCCATTTCTCTGTAATCTGTCTCCTTATGAGCAAGGGAGTCAACAGTAAAAGCCATGTTCAGTTTAATTAGAAAGTGACAGATAAGATTAATTCATGTAATACTACTGACATATGCTTGTCAGCAGGCTGTTCATTACAACCATAATGCAAATTCATCTAAGCAGGGTGTGAAACAAACAAGGACAGTGCACAAAATAGTTACACTAGGGTCTATCTGTGCAGTGCAGAGAGAAGTGAAAGATACGACTATTTAATCACAAATAATTATAGCCTCTGGAGATTAAATGTAAGCTATATGAGCAGGATAGGCACATAGGATAATGATCTGTTTTTCTATACTAAATAGCTTTATTAGCACAGACAACTGCAGGCATACTGTGTTTGTAGTAAGAGAGCCAAAATGTGTGCTTGATTTCATAAGAGGCTATGGAACAATGACAGCCAGACATTTTAATGGTGGGATGGATACTCAGTGTTCAAGAATGAGACAGGCAGCAGGCCCTGCTCTCAGGAGAGCCAATACAAAAGATGAAGAGGCTAGAAATGCAAGAGAATCCATTATGCAGTTGACAACTAAAATCCATAGAGACTAGTTTACTTTTCATCATATCTGCTTTTGCACACTGCTGCACTGATTCATGTAGAAGTTTGGAAGTTTGTGTGCACGGTGCCTACATGTGCATCTGTGTTTTCCTCTTACCTGTCTGTGGTATGCAAGGCCATGCTCTGAAGGTCCTTCTCCTCATTGACCTTTGTCTGCAGGCACTTTAGCTCCTCTGTTAGCTTCCTCACAGCTTGCTCGGCCTTCCAGCGTCTTTCCCTTTCCTGATCACGCTCCTCCACAATAGTCTGAGTTGCACACACAAAAGACAATGAGTAAAAACACCACAAATACTAGGGTTGGGAAATGATTTTCAAATATTCAACTAGTAATTGCATTAAAAAAAATAGAATATTTCATGCAACTATGGTTTTGTCTTTAAAAGCAAAGAGCCACAGTTTCCCTTGCTTTTACCAGCACGCTAAATAATGCGATAACAAGGTCTGTATATCATTTTACTATGCAGACTACAGTCATCAAGAAAAACAGCCACTGGATGAACTGGGGGGGGGGTCTGTGATCTTTGAATAATTGTTGAATAGTTCCCAGTGAATATTGAATAGCATGTTAACTTCAAATGCTCATCCCTAACAAATACAAACAACTGGCATTACTCTGGCTTCAAGATGGATTTCTATTGCATCTCAAATCTTTATAACTGCCCTCCAACTATGTTTGGTGACCTCATGGATGAATAGGTTTTTGACATATCATTGAGTTCCTGCAAAGAATACTGATAATATTAACAGCAAACTCCACTCATTTACACATCTAAGTCTCTTTACAGCTGTTCCCTCTGGAGGCTTTTCTATATCCAGAGGGAGCTGCACAAATGATTAACTATGATGATTAATCTGAGTAATTGCTTTAAGAGGCATCATTTGAGGCAACGTTGGTTGAGGATAAATTGAAAATGAAAGGAAAGTTGGAGGAGTTAGACGAAATGAGTTTAACAAACCTCTGTAACCCACTCCTCATATCTATTAGCACAACACACCTGCATCTGTGACAAAAATATCAGTATACAAGTTGCATTGTGGTTATGTAGGTTCTGAAAAAAGAAGAAGAATGTATGGAGTGAAATAGACTCTAGAATTCTGGCTTTGCAACATTAATTTTGATCCTGTTTTTTAACCGTCTTAGGAATGCAACGGTAAATCTGTGGAGTGTGAGCATGAGTGGGATATTCTTATGGCACGGTGAAGACTGGAGTTAAATAGCGTGCTACATATTTACACTATGAATGAGTTTTGTGTTTATATATGTTTCACCCTATGTCTGGTTTTGGGGGGGGATTCTCATTGATGTATGTAAGGGAATAACCTTTTTATATTTATTTCACTCATTCCATAAAATTAAAAGCTGCATTCAGTCTGCAAGTGACCTATCAACCATGTACCCTGTAGGTTGCCTCCTCCCTTGTGGACCTGCTTTTCACATCGTCTGAAGTCTCAGCAGCTCTCAAAGGTCCCTTCCTTGTTGAACCCGCTGTATCTATACACCCTGCACTGCCAGCCTTCCTCCTGGGCCCCATAGTAGATGTTGAAGTCCTCACTTTATGACGTTCCTGATCACTGCACAGAAAACAAATCATAAGTATTAAAAATGTTGTAAAACTGATCATAGCTAAGCCTCAAGTGAATGTCTGGCTCAGTAAGGGCAAAGCAGATGACTTGCTTACTTCTCTAGTTAAGTAAGGTTTGACCCACTTTAAATTGAATTTGGAGCTATTTTTTAAAATCACCTGGCTTTTAATATGGACAGCTGGGAAATGAATTAAGTTGAATTATTGAATCTTAAAAACATGTCATGTTTGATTAATATGGTTGCAGACTTTGTCAGTTATTACAACATAAACACTTGTGTCAGCAAAGTTTGGAAAGTGTATGAAAGTTATCATCATTAATCAAAGGTTCAGTCACTGATTGTGTTACAGTGCCCAATATTTAATAAATAAAATGTCTTTACACAGTTGAGTTTCAAAACATTAACAGCCAGTTGTTGTTTTTTCACTACTAGGTAATAAACCTGACAGCTGAAACATCTTTTTGTGCAGATACATGTCGGTACAGAATCACCTGTCTGATCTCCTGCCCTTAGTCTCCTTGGTGGTCAACCTCTTTGCTATGTTGTTCCGATGTTTGGGGATCCTGGTGTGCCTTCTGTTCTCCTTCCCACTGTCACACTCACTCTCTGACGTGCGGTCTATGTCCCTCTTGGCTTTCTGTACTGTCACCACAGAATGAGTAGAGCTCCTGGATTTGTCACCTGTAGGGGTCTGTGTAAATATTACGGAAATACCAGTAACAAGTGTGGGGATAAACTAAATATAGAATAGAATATATGGGTAGGTACAAATGAAATAACAGATGAATAAGACATATAAAAAATATTTAAACATATTTTTAATAATTAATAAATCAGGGTGTGTTTTAAAGACATAATAAGAAAACAAAGTGGATCACTTAAAAACCTTTTAAGTCTATTACAAATACAAGGTAAATAAATAATATCTGTGTTAAGCAAGCTGGGATACTGCCCTGATGCCAGAGGTACTTAGTCTAGAAATACCAACTTAAGAGGCCCCAAAATGCATTTTTTTTTTCAAACATATGTTCTCTTAAATTTAAAATGCTAAAATACAGCATGTGTTAAATAAGCACCTGCTGAATGAGCTGGGACACCTGATGCTCCAGTTTCCTGATGCGCTGTTCATTAACAGGGTCTGCTGGATCAGCTGCAGTTGAACAAACTGACTGGACATGTGCAGCTGGCTCTGTAACTGCTTCAGAGGCAATCCGCTGGCGAAACTGGGTCAGTACCTCATTGATGCGGGGTGTGTTGAGAGGGCCATCCCCTCTACCCTGAAATACAAACTTAAAATTGTATTATTTCCCACTTAGTCTTATATCAGGCATCCTACTACGGGTGTGTCCAATGCAGCTGATTTTGCTAAAGAGAAACCCAAATGAAACTGCCATCCGTTGCATTAATAAAGTGATCAGATTCACCAACTTCCAATATACTGGTATAAATCCAGTTAATGAAATTACATTCCAGCAATTCAATGACCATGAAGAATCTGTTGTTTCACAACAACTACTTGGGCTATATGTCAACACAGTGGTTCAATTGTCAGCACAGTCACCTCACAGCAAGATGAAAGTAATGAAGTCTTCCAGCCTTTGTACTAGAACAGTACTCTAACACTATGCTTGTCCTGTTAGCACATTCGGAAAGTGCGAGGACAGGCTCTGCAGCAGAAAATCACACTGTTATTCTGCATGTGTTAATGAATTTTCCATATTTCAAATATAGAGGTGTTGAAAACAAGTCAGACAAAGTTGGATTCTGTATTAATTCTTTTATTATGGGTCCCAAATGCCACATCTGCTTATAAAGAGCTTTCCCTTATTTACCTATCTGAGACTTTCTCCTTGCAAAATCTGGATATGTAAATTCTTACACGCAACACTTGCTACTGTGTTTGTCAAGTGTTTCTTGCAAAGACAATAATTTAACTCAGAAGACATTATGGCTTAAAAAAAAGAAATATGGACATTATACTGAAATACTGTCGATAATACGTCAATCAAAACTGAATTAATTAGTAGTATGGAATCAAAAATTACCAATTCAGTGTGACTAGCATCTGAGGAAAGCAGGAGGTCCACATAGTCCTCTAGACCAGGGATATCCAAGGGACTGTCCAGACCTATATGTGACCGGTTACCCAGACGGTCCACGCCATCCAGAACAGAAATCTGTGGCAAAGACTGCATAACAATCTCCCTGTAACCTGCGACACAACAGACAGACACATATTGTACATTAGGAAAACCTGACCAGGCTAGAGTTGCATGACTCCCCAAACACCAATATAGAGCATTGTCACATTAGTGGTATATTATGTATACCACTAATGACTAAAACATCAAGATAGATACAAGTGTATATACACGTATTGACAGCAGGTCAATGCAGGTTGTATAAATGCTTTAATATACCCTGATGGATTTGAACTTGGCTCTCATGGACTGCAGCCAATTAACTATGAACAGGAAGATAGGCATAATGGGTGAACAGCATGACTGCAAAGATTTTTTTACATTAATATAACTACTTTCAATCTACTTATGAACACTGAGCTAAGATGAATAGAGAGATAAAAAGACCACACATTACCCTCAGCAGCTATCATTTTGACATGCTACTGAGTTTCATTGTGCTTTCATTATGACATGGGAGGGTTATGGTTTAGCAAAATGTGACAAGTACCAATTCTTAAAAATTATCATCTGGAGCATGACTCATCAAAATCTACTAGTCATAGTACATAATGTTAATGTCTACTACTATACTTTTTAAATGTCAAAAACGTAAACTCTTTCATACACTCATAGCTGCCAATTTGTTAGGGACACCCAGCTGAAAACAATGCAATCAACACCAGCCCAACAGTAAAGTCTATTTTGATGGTAGTTATGGTATTAAGTGGTTTCAGAATGCTGATTTTGAAAGGCTGTGATTTGTAGAGCTGCTGACATTTATTACATTATACTGAGAAGTGTGTCTAGTCTAAGTGCCTTTGTCTACCTTCATTGATTTAAATATGATGAACAGAATTGTGAAGCCTCCACAATATCCATAAATTTAAATCAATACACTTCTAAAATAAGTTAAAAAAAATTCAACAATATTATCTTTACAAAGATAAGCTTTTGTGGAGGCCTGGTGTATAACATTATATTACATTATTTTCTCCAGAGCAACTTAAAAGCGTATTCAGTTAGATGTCATCATAAATTGGAAACACATCCTTCTCAAACAAACAATTACAAGTGTGTTTCACACTACAAAATATCAGTTTACATGCCCTACCTGGTGACCTACACACAGGGTTGTCTCTGCCATCCTGGCTCAAAGTGACCTCTCTTAAACCTTGTAATCCCAGCAGGCACTGCAGCAGGTGATCAATGCTGTCCAGGTGGTTGCTATGGAGACTGAGGTGCTTCAGCTTGTACTCAGTGCCATGAAGATGCAACAAGCCTAATAACAACATCAGTAATCAATATCGTTGCTGTGTCTGTCAGATGTTAGTGCTTTCATTTGGATGTCCAAAAAAATAAAATAAAAAATACTGACAAGTCAGTATTCAACTCACCAGTGAGGTTATTGATCTGATTGTAGGACAAGTTTAATCTTGTAAGGTTCACAAGGCCATTCAGTCCTGTGGTAGATGGATTGGACATTAACAACAACAACAGCACACAAGGCAGTGACAACAAACACAAAATCCTGTCATGAACAATTATTGCTTAGAGAACTCCCACAAAGCTGAAACATTTACTTAGCAAGTAAAACAGTAACTAAAGACTCACCTTCAACCTTGGTGATTAAGTTGCAGGATAAATTTAAAGTTCTCAGGGAAGTGAGGGAACTTAGACCTTCAATCTTTGAAATAGAATTGGAAGAAAGGTCTAAGTGCCGCAGGTGCCAAGCTGAGGTGAGGCCCTCTATCCTCAGGATGCGATTGCAGTGCAGATTGAGTGATGTTACAGTGGGATGCAGTGGGACATCCAGCAAACTGGACAAAAGGCAACAAGGTAAAACAAGATTCACCATAGAAGAAGCTTAATCAATTAGCATTCAAACATTTGCTCTGCAAAAAAAAATTTTTATTGCTTTACATTTTTCCTCTACTAAACATCATCCTTTTCAGTAGACTGTACTTATCTGTAGTTAGGCTACTTCTCATATTAAGATTTTGCATACAAAACCTACCATGACTTGATAAAATATAATGCACTGCTATAGATTAAACCACTGTATATAAAATAGTTCAGATTAGCTCACCTTTGAAAGGCCACATTACAATCTGTGTACTTTGATGCATCAGTAATAGTGCCATAATACATCTAGCTATTAAATAATAATATAACAATGGCAGAATTCATTTTGGTGCATAGTCACTATCTTTTCTTTTCACATATTAAATGCGTTTTGCGGATAATACTTCTGTAATATTACTTAAGCAACTGATATTTTAAAAGCAAGACGTACTTGTAAAGTACCTGTGGCCTAAGTAGACCCGAAGTGATCAATTCAACGTTTTATACTCGGGGTCTGTCAAGTTTTGAGTAAACGGTCGAACAGAGGTAAAAAAAAAGAGAAATCTCATTCATTAACTTTACCTTGTTATATTCTTATCAATGAGACTCAGCTCCTTGCTTCCCATAACGGTGACTTACAGCAAATCTTATTTGCTTGTTTGTATTGTCCGTGTAAGCTTTAAACATCGCTTAGTAGCTAATTAACAAAACAAAGTAACATTGTCTTATCAAAGATAGTATAATAAACTAAATATGCATAAAACCTGTCAGGCTAGCTAACACAAATCTTTAGCTACGTTACCCAACTGTTAGCAGCCTAGCAAAAGTTGGGTAGCGACCGATCTTAATTAAGGAAACAAACCCATTCCCAGTCGTGTTCAAACTACCGGAACAGCTAACAAATGTATTGATATATTTTCTAACAGCCAAACCAGCATTAAAATTTTTTTTTAAACACTTGTTGTTGATATTGTCAACCTCCGCTGAGTTAAACTCGCCGCTTCTAGCAACAGACTTCCTGTTTGCCTGACAGTAACAGTAACATCCGGGATACAGGAGACTCCATCCAAGGTGTACGTGGGCACAAATAGCAGGAGAAGAATGTGCTATATTTGCCACCTCACAAACATTTTAAAACACTTTTAAACACTATCATGCAAATGAGCTATCATTTGACCCATTTTATCCACTGTATTGTGTGTGAAAGAAATAAATAAGGCAAATTTTATATAAACTTTGATTATGCAAACAAATATGGTGATAATAGAAGGCAATCTTTGCAACACTGGAATAATGAAGGCATTATATATATATATGATTATGCTGTCTGTCCCTAAAAATATAATTCATA
>NW_018127894.1:2616634-2620874 GCF_001952655.1 Monopterus albus | reverse complement strand
ATAATCTGTCTTTGACTTATAGGCCTGAGAAAGTCCTTTCTGTAAGTTGTACATCCGTGCTCCACAGCTAATCAGAGATGTATTACAAAGATCCTGACCCCTATTATAATCATAATTCCTCCAGCAGGCTGGTGATTGATTCAATTCATTACACACTGAATGCTGTCCATATTAGAAAAGCTATATGACTGATCATTGTACTCACTGACATTGATAGAACCAATTATACCTGCAACACAGCCAATGGTCCTCCTTAACCTGTAAAAATGATCATCTGATGTTAATGAAGTGAGTGAATTAGAAATCCCATCTGTTGCTGTTTTACTATATATATGTCTGTAGTTTTCAATGGCACTGTATTGAGCATGGCTAGATATTCTCATAGCCAGTTAGAGAAAAGAATGCAAGTATAATGCTATAATTAAATGCGAGCAGAGAGTCTGTACATTTAGCATTGTTCTCTGCCTTTATTTTCACCCTGCTATTGTCATCTGTTTTGAAAAAGGATTCGAGGTAAAAGCTCAACAGAAGTGTAACTTTAGGTTGAAGTTTGCAGTAGTAGCAGTAGCTCTATGTCTCAATGCCAATAAGGCAACAATTACAAGGTTACATGTAACCCGCAAATTCCCAGGTAACACATCTGCAAGGGCCTAAAGATTCATCCTCTGGGATCCATGACTGTTTGTACAAACTTTTATGACAATCTATCCAAATGTTGAGATATTTCAGACTGACATGCTGACTCTGCCATCCCTAGAACCACACGATGGCAAGGCTACAATGGTTTTGAGGCTGGAAGAAAATGTTTAAATAGGTTGAAACTTTTTAAAGCCTCTAATATCATAAGAGTCTAATTAAAAAAAGATTGTTTTTCAAGCCTCAAGTAAAAAAAAAACTGTTTGGACTGAGCAGAACATCCCCTCAGAAACACAGTCTGCATGTTACCCCACATTTCCATGAAAATAAAAGCCATGACACTCAGGCAGACAATTTTATTTTTTGGGAGGAATGGGTTTATTTCAAAAACTGTTATCATCTATAGCTGTACAACAGACATAATGAATACAAATGATCCATAGTAGCCACATTTTTAACATGCTGATAGTAAAAAATAGTCATCTTTTGACTTTCTTAAATGTAAAATGCATTTCATCATGTACAACAAATGACAAACAGGATATGCATACGATACTGTGTGAACACTGAATATATAATCTACTGTACATTTCAGCTGAATGTACAATTAAAGCAAACCACATAAATATCAAGTGTCAAAGAAAATGTGTTCCTCATACATTCATATTTAGCTCTCTGCAGGCGTTTTGGTTTGTCACAGTTTTTAATGCACAGAAACAGAACAAACAGACATTTGCGGAACAACAAACAAGGTCATTTCATGGTTTGTCTGATTGATCACATAACTGTATTTTTATGCACAATACAGACCATAATATATTAAGAACTCAATATACTGTATTGTCCTTTTTTCAGAAAGGCAATCAGTTTGGATGGAATTAACTGATTGCTCTTTGCCATTGATAGACTCTGGAGAATATTTATACAGTAACCAGCATTTTGATGAATTATACATCACGAGCATCATGTTCTAATGAGGCAAACAAGCAACACACATTTGAAACTCTTCCTTCTGCTGTCAGTCACTCATTTAATTGATTTCATTTAGTTTCAAATACACCTTCTTGATCAAGAAGGTTTGCTGGTATCTGTTCTCCCAACTTCTTGTACAGTAGGCTTCCTGTCTCCGAACTTGAAAAAGATGAAAAATCAGACGGCAGTGAACATCCATTATTACTGTCAGACTGTGTTTCACATAGACTTAAACAGAAAAGGTGGTTTTCAGGTGAGGTGAGTGGAAGGGAGGCATGAGGGCTGTGGCTAACATTAAAATAAACTAATGCTAAGAGCTCCTGATATTACCTGCAACCCTGACATATTTGCCTAAGGACAGACAATTAATTATGCCATGAACTTAATCTATCATGTTCAGAGCAGCTCAAAAAGATTTACGCTATCGGGCACTTGAGGACAGGAGGGAGGAAATGTCAGTCAAAAGGCAAATTAAATCCCATAGCTATTTGCTCATACAATGAAAATCAGGGGAGATTTAAATGTCATGTGATGGCAAGCGCGGATGAGATGGAGTCATATCTCTGCAGCTGCTCAAACAATCATCACTGATAACTGCAGAGAAGCTGCCTTTTCTTACTCTCCAAGACAGAAAGGATGACAGGTCATTTAGAAGAACAGGAAGGTGGATTAAACTGGAAGGTGCTGAGCAGTGTTTCTCAAACTCTCGCTCTGCTGAACAGTGGAGAATATAAGCTGCAGATCGTTTGCATTGCTGCTGTTGCTGAGTATAGGTTGTTGGGCACTAACAGGGCCACTGTGCATGTTCTCTGTTCACTTTAATGAAATGGCAGAGAATATTATACAGTAGCTGGCTTATTTCCACACAGAAAAGATTTATATTGTGCAAAATAGTACAATTTAATACTGACCTTATTCAGTTGTCAATGTCTGATATGTGGTTCTCTATCTGCAACAAGAAAAGACAAATTATAATACCAATGTGGATATGAGTGAGATACACTGTCACCACACAGAGTGCCATAGTAGTGAGTCCTAAAACCCAGAACTGATAGTCATGATCACTGCCTATATCAGGTCACTCTAAGAGGAAAAGTTTCTGTAGAAGAGATAAGAGCTATAAATCAAATTACAAGTTGGAAGCTGTAGTGGTAGCACTGAAGTCATGGAACCATGGTGTAGTTCGCTATTCTAATAATAGCTTTTTACTTCTGCCAACCATATGCGGGCTTCAAAAATCATAAACGTGTTTCACATGTGAATATTATCTTGCTGAACAAAACATTGTAAGTGTCAAACTGTTGCCACAGACCCTTTTTTCTGCAATACTCCAAAAGCCTATGGAAAAATCCTATTGGCTTTTTGTCAAAGAAACCAGGGTGATTCTAACTTCTGGGCCTACAAAAAATACATCATCCCTACGGAACTTTACAACTTTTTACTTTCTTAATCTATATAAATAATAAATCTGTGTCTTTATTAACTTATAGATGTGTCACCTGTGTTTTGTGTCACATTAGCAGTCACCAGAGTGCATTCACAAATGCACTTGTTAACCAGCTAACACTAGCTTTGGATTCAAGGCTGCCTTTGTACAGTTTGGCACAAACAGGGATCTGTAGTTTACATCAATGCTAGGAAACAGAACATGACAGGAGGGGTAAAGAGTGGCTCATACTGTCAGTTTGTTCTGGGTCTCACTAGACCAAAAAGAAATTAAAGTACCTTCAAGGGGTTCAGACTCATAAACACACTGAAACAAACACATTAACGTGACTGAACATATCATCCTAGTATTTACTTCATAAACAGGAGAACTCAGCTACCCCACTCACTCCTTGTTGAGACTGTAAATGGCTACTTGGCCTGCTCACCATGTCGCTGGTGCCTTCATCTTCAAAGTCATCTTCGCCGCCGTCTGTCATCTCCCCTGCCTCAACCTCAGCTGTTGCCTCTGCTTCCTCTCCACCAGAGTGGTCTGCTGCATCACCATGGAGACACTCACACACATCCTCTTGTTTCCTCTGCATCTCTGGCAAATATGAGCAAGAGACATGAAGACAGACTGGCAGTTAACATAAGAGCATAACTTACTGAATGGATCTTTCTTTCAGACAAGGCAAATCGATATACCTTTAATAGTGTCTGTATCACTTCTCCTCAAAGAGGGTTCTATCTTTTATTTCAGTACATAATGAGCACACTGTCTATTTCCCACACACACATAGATATGCTTCCAGCAGACAGGTCTTCCCCTCTGTCAAATCTTACCAATGTCAGATCGATGTTGTTTCTCAATCTTCTCCAGCCTTCCCAACAGCGAATCGATCTTGGTCTTGATCTGTGACAACTCCTTTTTGATTGTTACGAGCTGGTCTATCTTCACTGTAACCATACATTAATAAAGTTAAAAAGAGTAATTCATGTGATGTTTGACAAGGACACAGACGCAGTTACAACAGCTATTGCACTGCACTGCATATCTCAGTGGCCAAGTTCACTGCCAGAGGCACAGTCAGTGAGTCTTTAGTTTTGGGCACCATTCAGTTATAATACCACTGTACTCTCAAATTTAAACCTGCATTAATAGATTTTTTTGCCTCTTGAGAGCAGCACAAGCTATAAACACAAT
>NW_018127894.1:2593132-2616547 GCF_001952655.1 Monopterus albus | reverse complement strand
GAAATACAGGTATCAGGAGCTTTAGCCACTAAACGACTATGTTAACATGCTAGTTGATAATTTATCTGTCAACCAAAGCTGGAAAAGCTTTCCTTTCTTATCAGTAGCTTCTCTTTGTCCTAGATCATAATCAATTAAACATCTCTGAGTTTTGGATTGCTGATTGGTCAAAACAAGAATTATGAAGAGGTTGCACTGGGCTCTGAAAAATTTAAAGTGTTATCAGTGAATCGAAAAAAATAATTGGTAGATTCACCAGCATTAGTTGCAGTCCCAAACCTATCTGATCCCCCTCATGCTTTTTAACCTGCTGCTGTAGCAATATTATGTTTTCAGATCTCAGTAAATGCAAAAGCTGCATCTCATAGAAATGATGCTTATAAAAACACCCAAACTTAATAAACCCGAATTTTCCTTTAAACAGAGCAGTAAGCTGTGAATTAGAGGAGCACAAAAAAAAAACAAACAAACAAACATACATTTAGGGCCTGTGATGGAAGAGCCAACGTTGAGCGCTCGGGAAGAGGAAGAGGAGGAGGAGGAAGAGGAAGAGCAGGCTCTGGCTGGAAAGGAGGATTTGGTTCTGCGTGTGGATGGGACAACTAGCCGTGAACGTTTGATGGGGATCACAGCTCGGGCTGGGGGCACGACACGGCCGTGATATTCAAAGAGTCTGAAAAATAAAGTTGCGGCAATCCATCTTAGCAATAATAAAAATGTTACAAAGGTATTAAAATGCTAAAAGCACATTTTAAAAGGCAGAAGCGGTGATTCTTGTTACGAGCTGGTGTCATACAGGCACTAAAAAGTAAAGCATGTCATCAAGATGGCATTTTTTTCAGTAGTCATTTGGGTGGTCCCTAGAAGTTTTTCACACAACAAAAAACATTTACAAAACACCCAATAAACATGCAACTGCAGAAGATGTCTGAATTCTGGTGGTACATACTGAACAATGCCAAATCCATTCAATACTGTTCCCTGTTGCGTACATATCAAATAGCCAAAATAGCAATAATGACTCAAAGCTGAAGCACTCAACACTCAGGGATACTGCAAAGTAGAGGAAGTAAACAAGCCAATGAAAATGTCATAATGAAGATACATTTTCTGTCTTGCTAGCGCAAATGACCAGCCAGGGGACTATCTGACATTCAGTACTCGCCTATGTGGATAAAAGCATCATTAGTAAGCCCAACGGAGAGGAATGAAAACCTCCCCAGTATGACATTCATTATGCTTATGATAATGTAGTTACTCAGATGAAAATGGGCTATTCTGCTCAAAATTCATCTTTATAAAAAACTGACTTGATAAAGGGGAGAAAGGAGAGATTATACCGAGAGGCAAAATATTAGAAAAAAGGGAGTAGAATGATTTGAAAAGAACAAATTAATGCACACCCTGTCTGTGCAGTTATTTACGAGTGAAACCAGATGTTTTCTTTTTTTTACATACCTGCTGTAAAAATCATCTCTGTAGTAGTCATAGTCAAATTCGTAGCCACTGTAAACACAAAAGAGAAATAAACATTTTTTATTTGTATCTGTAGCAAGAAAATAAGCAATCCTTCTTTATGTTAACAGGTCAAACAGCTAGCCCGACCCTGTTATTTCATTGTTCTGGTTCTGTAAAACCACAACACATCATTTTTATATTTTGGTTTTTGCACGAATTTAATCAGATAGACACGTTAACTACTGAGCTTTATAGATGCTGGAAGGCAGATTTTGAAACTGCCAGGCCAGTGGTTTCTCCTGTTTCCAGTCAGCTAAGCTGTAGCTTCAGGTTTATCATGAGACACATGAAACATGAGCTGTATTAATCTAACACTTTGTCTGAAAGCAAATAGGTGTATTTCCCCAAATGTTGAACCTAAAATATAAGGCTACAGCCAGAATCTAGTTAGCTTATCTTAGCACAGAGAGTAGAAATGATGGAAACGGCTAGCCTTGGTAGTCTAGCACATAACCAAGCTAAAAGTTCAATGTGTCATTTTTACACATTTTTGTATGAATTAGACAAACAAGATAATATAATTTATTAATAAGTGACAGTTAAAGGTGCTGGTAGGCAAATTTTGTTAGCTTTGGGCAGATCCAGTCAAATGTTTCCACCTGTTTACAGTGTTTATGCTAAGCTAAGCTAAATGGCTGCTGGTTTTAGCTTCATATTCAGCTCATAAACATGAGTGACACTGGCTGTCTCATGTAACTCAACAAGAAAGTGAATAAGCCTGTTTCCCAAAATGTCAAACTATTCCTTTAAGAGGTCAAATAAAGAGATATTTTGTAGTTTTTAGCTTGTTAAGATGTCAGTCATGTCAGGTTTAGTGCACTAGATTTTCTTTGCTTTCAACAAGATGACACATTGTCAAGAGTGAGTGAATGTGTAATAGCAGCAGACCCAAAGTGGCAGTGACAGCACAGGTAGGAAACTGGCACCCAGCCTGTCAGTGAAGATCATTAGCACATATTTTACAGACAGCGGTTTGTAACTGATCTGACTGATGGAGTAAAATGATACCCATGTTTCACACACACCTGTACAGGGACGAGAGTGGCCTCTTGGAGCCCATCTTAGGCCTGTATGGTTTTGGCTCTCCTGCCATGTTGATGTCTGGAAACAAAAACAAAAAAAATATGTGTCATAATGTGATCACAGTTTATAATATACAGCAAACAATCAGTAAATATATTAATATGACAGACTGAACTGTGGAAACACCACTATTATACCTTTAAGTACTTTATTGAAATACAGTGCTACAAACGTCTAAGCTCTTTAACTTTAAATTGTAACCATATTACGTAAAAAATTCCAATCATGCTACAGTACGACAACTTCAAGCTCAATGGCAGATATACTAATAAAAGTTTAGACAGGAATCACATGTTGTTTGAATGTAAGAAATGCAGACAGCAATTTATGGGAAAACATACCTACTGCTCGTTAAACAGCATATGTTTGCTATTTTATTACAGTTCAAAGTGCCTTCTTGAATGTTTTCTCTCTAAGTAAGTTGTGATGCTGCTGAGTGACATTGTTTTGATATTATTGCAGAGCTAACACTCTTTGATTCAAGCTTCTCACATCTCAGAATTTGCTGCTTTTCTTTGTTTTGTATGATAATCAAAGTAACATCGTTTGGTGTTGGACTGTTTGAGCAATTTGAATATGAACCCTTGGGGACTGGTAACTTTTTATTTTTACTAATTTCTGGAATTTTAATGACAAAATGATTCATTGATTCATAAAAGAACTGTTATATTAACTGATAATTATTAGCTGCATCTACACATTTTTGTATTGTATATATTGTTTGCAGTCCACCACCTGTAATGGTTTGAAATCATTAAAATCTGAGTTTGAGTTTAATTACAATTTAAAAACAGCCTTGAATGTAGCCTAACCATGCTGCATTTTTCAAAGGATTACATAAACCCAAGAAGAACTTGATAATCCTCCAGTTGATGGAAAACCTCAGACTTGCTTCACACTACGAAACCTCCAGTTTCCCAACTTTATGAAATGTGAGACACTGCTAATTAGAGGATTTTCTTTTTTTTCCAAGGGGAAAGACAGCAACATGAGATTAAAGATCATCACTGACAAATATGCTCAAGCGCTAATTCTCCTAAATCACTTCTCAGACAAACACATCAGACAGACTTTATTCTCGCTGTCTTCTAAATTTTACCTCTTGGGTAACTGCACAGAGATGACAGACTTTTTTCCATCTCAGACAAATGGATTTCACCTGAGAAACTGTTCCAGTAGCACATTACATAAGGCTAAGTCTTTATAGCAAAACCAAGCAGATTTAGAGTCGATGCTTTAAGAAGCTGCCCTAAAGCAATGCAATAAAATCATAATGGCAACTACTGTAATATACTTTAATGCACAAAAGCATAACATATAGTGTTTTTCTAGCAATATTCTTAATGTAGAATGTATACAGTCTAAAATCTTTATGCAGCATGGTCATTATCAAACCGTAGCACCGGACCATTTCTACTAAAACAGTTTGAAAAAAATAAATGCAATTATCCAAACAGCACTGAGCAAAATCAACCTTGCGCTATTGGAAGGGTTATAAATTATGCACAGTGACTATTCAATGTGATATCAGAACTTTTTGCGCCGTTATAAAAGGCATGAATACAGTGACATTCATCATGATGCACAAAAGACACCGAGTCTATAAAACACAAAATCATTATAAAAGTCTTCAGTGATTTATACTGTTGAGTCAGTGCAGCCTGTTCTGCCATGACTGGATCTCACTTTGTTATGCATGACTGTTTTATTAACAGAGCTGTAATGAATATAACGAAGTTCAATGTAATCACTGGAGATAGCCAAGTTCAACTATACTGCAACATATTCTGGTTAGATGCTAAACTGCATTTTGTTGCCTTGTACTTGTACATGGGTAATGACAATAAAGTTAAATCTAATCTAATTATACAGTACACTGTCACATAAATTGGGCAAATACTGTACCCTTTGTAATCAGGACAATTTTGTTATATGCACATTAAATAAATACATACACACACACAGAGAGATATATTATACACTTTTTTACAATTAGACACATGTATTTTGAATTATATGCTAGTCTATAGTCAAATTTCACATTTTGTAGACACACTGTAAACTGACTTAAAGAATGTTTACATTACAGTAGAAAATAATTGGGTTATTTGGCTTATTTGGTTAGTTGGGACCTTTATTGCTGAATAAATATAAGCAATAATGAAATCCCCTTCAAATGCATTGGAGGACTTCTGTGACTCATCCACATACACACCATGGCTGTTGTCATGATTGACAGCCCCTTCTACTTGCACAGAGCACTTGTGGTTACACTGGGAGGGCATCACTGTGTCTAGTCGGTCGACTTGTCGTCGCAGCTTGCACTCAGCTCAGTCAGCCCTGAGCGCTGTGCAAGGTCACACATAAAACCACAAATATCAAAGACGCCCTTCCTGCACACACACCTACACAGATGCTCACCAACAAAGCAGGAGAAATCCCTGTCTGATGAATGGAATCACCCTTGACAGCTTCAAAAAGTTGTACAGATAAAGCATCTGCTTTGCATCTACTGCCTTGGGGACCATGCAGTAGCTTATGTCATGACAGGAGCTGAAGTCAAGTTGTTTCACTGTCCTTTTTTTTGGTACAGATAATAAAATCCAGAGCTGCAATGTAATGAGTCTGTGAATTAAAGAATGTAAGATGCCTTAAACTACTGACTACAGCATCTGTTTTTCTTTGTTTTCACATTGTCTCACAAAAACTCCAGCAGCTGCACCCGTGTCTGCATCTTCCGACATTATCTGCTGATTAAAAAGCGCCACTATGTTTGAAGCCCAGACTTTCTGTGGCTCTCTGTTTTTATTCCCCTTCCCCTCCTCCCTGTCTCTAATAGGGTGAGTATGTATCGCTAGCTCTCAGGTGCACGGGGACAGCTCTATCATTATCATTAGGCTTTAGGAAGATGTGAGGAATTGTTCACATTGTATAGCGCGCTCTCCTCCGAGCCCCAGCTCGGATCATTAAAGAGAGAGCAGAGCATTAAAAGCACTCTAAAATAAACACTGCACCCTCACAACGTCTCCAACCCTCCACACTCCTGACAGACACACACAGATTGATTACAGTCATTATACTAATCATATACAAAACAAATGGCACACATGTGTATGTGTGTGCACGCACACTTGTATGTGTTTGTACTCATAAAAAAAAGGTTTTGGCTGGAGACAGAGACTTTGTTGCTAAGCAATAGTCACTTAGGGCTTGATTGATACTGTAAACTGTATGCAGCACTGCATTGAGGGGAATATAAAAAGTTACTTTATGCTGAACACGTTATAAACAAGTTGGCTGCAGCAGAGTAACATCAGGATAAATTCACAGACTACATAAAAAGCCAGACACACATACCATAAAACGACTTGCCATCCTCGTAATTCCAGAGAGGTTATTCTTGCTCAGTGCTGATTAAAATGTTAGCTGCACATAAATGTGTCGCTATGAGACAATGTTGTCAAGGTGTCCTTGAGAAAAGTACACAACACCTAACAACACACTGCCACTAAAAAGTAAAAGTTATTTGCACAGCTCCACAGAGTGACCAGTCTCTGGCTGGCACATAAAGATATATTATATTGTTAACAAATAAACACTGTCCAAATTACAAACAAGTAAGTAGAAATTAAAGTCCTTAATATTTCGGTTGATTTGACAACGTCTCTGCTTTGCAGCAAACAGCAAGTGTTTTAATACCACAGGTGTGAGAGTTGTGTTCAAAAAGACATGATTGTTGGGCACCAGAGGGAGGAACCACACCTCAAGGCCTGCTTAGTCACAAAGGCAGTAGGAGAACAGCAACTTGTGAATCTGTTAACAGTTACCAAGGTGTGAGAGGAGCCAACACAACAGTGATTAATAAAGAATACACAATATCACCACTGACAATTTTTAACAACATTTTTGTAGCATCAACAGCCCCTTATGTGTGTGTGTACACAATGTTAATCCTGCACTGGAGAGACTCCTGCAGTAACATGAAAACTACATATTATCATACTGGCCTGAATACAATATGACTTTTTCTGTTCATATTGAGTCTTTCAGTCAGTCAGCACTAAAAGTGTTTCACTAATCCAGTTTAAACCGCAGGAGTTTCTAAATGCTTGTGTAATGCGTTTGTCCGCCGACACTCTCATAATGACTTTACTGCAGAAACGAACCGGTGGAGAAAATCTATCAAACACCCAAGATCTACAGCTGTCACCGGCGATGAGAAAAATCCCATCAGAGCAAATGATTATGACCGTTCAAGAGCCTGACAGGAGAGAGGGTGAGTCTCTGACTGAGAAATGTTGGGCTTTTCTCATATTACTCTATATCATGTTTCACTTAAAGGATGTAAAAAGCTTCTGTGATGAGGACTCTCTTCTCCTTGGACTAAACCCTGTGACCCTATTCAGGAATATGCACTTTAGATAAGGGATGGATGGAAACAGATCTGCTCCTGCACAAGCTGAAGGTGCATGATCACTAATCCAAATGGTATTTATTATAAATACCATGCACAACACCCAATGAACACAGTGCAATCTTTCTGTTTTTTAAGTTTTGCATGTCCTGTGTGCATCACAGTGTGGTCAAAGTGCCCACTGACTAGCAATGATGATTTGACTCTTGACCACAGACCTGCCTTTTGCTGGGTCAGTGGCACAGTATTATTAACACACCCAAACTTTACCTGAACACACCCCATTTTCATCCGGACACACCTGCCGGCACGAAGCTGACAGACTGCTGCTTTGTAAAAAGGCAACGTGATGCACATGTCATGAAAATGACAATCATGCAGGTGGCAAATTTGGAAAGACAGATGTGCTACCTGCGCCACACGCCATGTGTTTGCTCCAAGATAGGGCGGTGGGGGGGAGGAGGGGGGGGGGGGGGTGGGTTGTCACGGTGTCCACCCTTATCAGTGTACAGAATGAAAGCATCAGTTAAATTAAGATCACATGTTAACTCCTCCAGCAAAGATGTGATGAGTTCACCAAGTTTTATCCATCCACAGCGGATCCTCAGTAATACAATCATCACCACCTCAGGGGCCTCTGACTCAGTTTGGGTTCATTCATATTAATGAAGCTGTACTAACTAACCTGTGAGTGTGTAGTTGTGTTCCTGCATGTGTTTCTGTTTTAGTTAGACACAGACCCCTCAGCTCAGCATGTCCTTGAGCTCTTTGTCTCTGGAGGTGTGAAACAGTTATTAAAGCTAGACTGGGCACCGACAGTGAGTCACAGCGCGCACAGACACACACAAACACTTCAGTTTGAATTGGTCCACTGGGATGTGCTCAGTTTGAAAAGAAAAACGTAGATAAATATCCATATAGTCCTTGTGCTGCTTCTATTTAGACAAGCATAGGTTGTATTATAGCGTATTAGCAACTTCCCTCTTGACTGGGGTTACTCTCATATGTAACAATACTTTTGAAGATACTTTACAAAGAAGCTGGGTGTTTTAACTCTTCCTTGATATATGGCTCTTAGGAAATATTTGATATAAATAGTTGGGAGGTAAGTGGTTGTCCATGTTTAGACTTGTGCTCTCCATGCTGTCAGAACAGATGGAGTAAGTGATGTGGTAAATTAGCTTAAAAAAAAAAAAGAAAATATTTTTTCCTTCCTGAACTAATGCCTAAACATAATCTTTTGGCAGGCAAACCATCACTTCTGGCACAGAACAAACTCCATCTCTGCTGTTGCATGCATCCTGGGAGCAGGCGAGCGGTATTTGATTAAGGGATCATCCAGGCTGCTGTGTGAATACAAATGTGTGACTAAGAGCCATCCTGCATGACAGCAGTCGCAGATGTAATCTACGCTGTGTTCTCGCACCCTGTAAATCTCACAGGGAAGACAAATAATCTGCGATCTTGGCTCAAGGGCACAGAGAGACGACTCTTTTTATTACACCTGAGAGCGTGGTTCCTCAAGCGGAGAAGGTTGAATGACAGGTTGATAAGGCAGACACTGATTGTGTCTGGGAATGTGAATCAAAGTGTGTGTGTGTGTGTGTTTTTATTAGTGACAATGACTTTAGATTGATTTGTAATAGTCAGACTTCAGATAGATCCATCCATTGCACAAAGCTGTCTGGTAAACTAGGACTTTTTCAAACTAAAAAACTGCTAAGTGAAAACCTCTGTCACAAAGCTCAGTTCAATTCACTCTAGAAGAAAACAACCGTCTTCTGAAAGGATTCAACAGTTAGCAAAAAAACCCTGTTAGATGGCATTATCCCGGGTTTTAAACTATATCACATCCACGATAACCGCCGACATTTCACCAGATCTTGCAGTGTGGCTGTTTTGGAACAGTTAAAAACACTTTGATCAAACAGCATGAGTTCTGGTACTGTAGCTTCTTAATGTGGCAGTGCTCAGTATTTCTGCCAAGCTGTCTGTCAGGCTGTCAAGTTTCCTTTGACAGATGAAAATGACTATAGATGAATCCCAATTCCACTAATTGCACCCACGTTGGGGGTGGCTGTGGCTCAGGAGGTAGAGCGGGTCGTTTTCTAACCGGAGGATTAGCGGTTCGATTCCCGGCTTGTCCAGTCAACATGTCGAGGTGTCCTTGAGCAAGACACTGAACCCCCAGTTGCTCCTGGTGATGTCACTGGTGTGTGAATGCGTGAATGCTTGGGAGTGCGAATGGGTGAATGGCCGAATAATGTGAAAGCGCTTTGAGTGTGTTGTAAAGCATAGAAAGGCGCTATACAAGTATAAGACCATTTACGTTTCCCTCGAGCCTTAGTCCTGCCCACATAAGACTCAAGGAAAAGATGCAAGGACAAACTGCGAGGAGAGAGGAACCAAGGAAACACTTTTAACTGCCATGACATCCTATCCTCCGATCCTTCATGTGCAGCGTCCAATCACCATTTGATTTCCGATAAAGGGGACTATCAATCCACAACAGACTTCCACAAATGATGCAATCGTTTATCCTCAGTTATAGCTTCTCCAGGCAGCCTCCTCGCTCCCCAGAGCAGAAATAAGAGCTCAGGGACATCATCCATCATGGCGGACAGGAACAACTTCCGGGTAAAGAGAGGTTCGAGGACTGAGAGATGATAAATAAGTGAGCAGGGATTCACCAGATGTCCTCCCTGCTGTATATCAACAGATTACACCAATGTTAAAACTGGCCTAAATCTCAAATATTATGTGCCTTGTACGCCCACCATTTTGTCAAATCTGTCACCAAGCAAACACCTTTACACCACATCATGCCCTTACTGAAGCATTACCTGAGGTAGACATTTTATTACTGCTCTTCTGTGGCTGCTGATTGGTCATAAATCAGTTTGCCAAACAAACATCCTGCTGCCTGAGGCCAATACAATCTTCTCTGTAACTGTTAACTTATTGTCGAAGTGTTAACTCATGGATTCTCTTTACTTTTATTCTTGTGGGCTGATTTACTGCCCCCTACAAAATATAGGCTACCATCACTTGTTTATTTTATAGGGAGCAGTAAAATGAGATTTCACCAACTTTTGCATCTATAAATTAGGACACACTGAAATGTAGGATTCTTAGCAGGAAGCAAAATTAATGTTTTCTGTCCCATTGTGGAAATGTTTTGAGGGAACTATAAATAAACTGACACTCATATAAACTGGTAGAGGGAACATATAGTAAATAGGGGGTGGCAGCCTGCCTATGTTTCTTGTTACTCATTACTATATTTTACTAAACCTTGGTCTCATTGCTTTTTATGGTATCTCATTATTGTTGATTTTTAATCACTATGATCGCAGTTGTGTTTTCAGTTTTACATTTGCTGCTCAGTATCATCAATACAGTCACCATCTCTGAAACAAGTTAGTGAGCAGACTTTAGTGTTGAGATTATTTTGTCCATCACAACTTTACTTTTTACTTGTCCACACTTCGGCCTCAGAAACTAATATCTTAGATTCAGACACCCCAAAAGATGTTACATTTTGACTTGTACCTTGAATCTGAGTTGCAAATAGTCCTAATTTAAGTAGAGATCAAAAACAATTAGCTGATAAATCAATTATTCATTTGACAGAAGATGAAAAGAATTAACTGAAATGAAGACATCCTCTGTTAGATTCTCGATACAACTGAGAATGGAAATGGCTTAAAGGGTAAATCAGAGATATTTAAGCTAACTTCTGACTACTCTGAAATTAACTGCAGATATCCTTGATGTGAATAATGTCAGTATTATATACTGTATGCTCATACTCATATACACACTGAGGGGAGCAGTCTATCATCCTCCAAGCTTCCAGACATCACTGACATCTATTCAAATTACTCTGTCAACTCTCTCTGAGCTACATGCTCTGATCTAGAGTGCATTTTGTCTCCACTGATTCCAATCAGAAGAAGCACTCTGAGGTTTTAATAGTTTTTGTTATGTTCTGGATTAACTGCTTGAGGACCTGCACTTAGTTAATGAATTCTTTCGCCCTCTTAAGGAAATCAGCTACTTGGCAGCACATAACTTTTGGCAGCTCGTCCCCGAGCTCCTGACTATCTACTGTAATAAAACTACTTTCATTAGTCCAGCTGAGCTATGTTCCATTAAGAAGAATGTGATGTGGGATTGCTAAATCTTTGGGTTGACTGGAGTCAATATATGGCTTTGGGAATACAACTATTACCAGGTAAATGTTCTTATATCTAAAAACACCGTCCTGCAAAACAGAATGTAACATTCTGACGCTGTGCTACCTCCTAACAGTGGTACTATATATATATGCTGATTTTTTGCATTAAATCATCATGAGTATATTTCCATAGCACGTCATGGTGGTGCACTGGTTAGCACAAACACCTGATAGCCTATTAGTGTAGAGTTAGCATGTTCTCCCTGTGCCTGGGTGGGTTTACTCCGGCGTTCTCCCACAGTCCTAAAGACATGCAGCTTAGGTTGACTGGCGACTCTAAATTGCACGTAGGAATGAGTGTGGGTGGTTGTCTGTCTCTAAGCGTCAGCCCCATGACAGACTGGTGTCCAGTTCAGGGTGGACCCCGTCTCTCACCCAATGTCAGCTGGGAATGGCTCCTCCCCCCTGGCAACCCTGATCAGGATAAACGGTCTAGCTAATGGATGGATATCGCTATAGCCTAAGGGAAATACTGTATAATTTAATCTTTTATCTCTTCTGAGTTGTTAATACACTTTTCCTCCGTTTCCATTTTGGCATCTTTTTTATGATGCAACTTTGTGGCTCTTAAGTGCAACACTGAAACATTTTAACTGGAACCAGTCCATCACTTCCACCTGGCCACACACTTGTTAATCTGTGCAAGGAGCTGAAACACAAGCTGACACTTGCCACCTGTTTTGAAAATACTGCTGTGAAACTTGACTTCCTCATGCATGAGCTGACTGAGGAAACATTGAGCTGCATAAGGTAGGTAGGTGGGTACTTTATTGATCCCTCAATGGGGAAATTTCAATAAGATGTAAGGACTTACAACTGGAAGGCTCCACATCATTACACATCACAGGCCACACACAGTCATTTGTTTAGACCTGAAATGACTCACTGATTACTCATTAGGTGATAACCAGAAAATTTACTATTTAGATATCCAATGAATTTTTCATCACAAGCCAAAAAAACCTGGGAATCACCAGTTTAAATAATGTCTCACATTCTATGACTTCTCACTTGTGAGGATCTGTTGGATTTTTTTTTAATAATTTACGGATAATAAACTAAATATCTATGAATTCTGGACACTCGGTTGGACAAAAAAAAAGCTCATTTTAAAGCTGTCATTTTGGGCTTCATCAATATTTTTCACCATATTCTCATTCTATAATTCAAACTATTAATCAGTTAAATAATTAGACAGACAGATGTGCCTCTCCTACTGTAACAAGCCAAAATTATAATTAAAATAATTGCAGATAAAATCTTATGCATTTAAATAAAGATGTGAAATGAGTCAGTACAAATAGATGGTAATATAAGAGATTCATGAATTTAATAAATTATTATTTTACCCACAGATGCCAACCACACAGAAACCTCTCCACCAGCACTCTGCTGCAGGTGCACACATGGTGCACACATGGTGCACACACACACAGCACACCTGCAGCTGCCATGTGCAACCAACCACTGAACAGCTCCACTAAAGGCAATCAGGAGAAAAATAAAGGACCTGGCTCACCTCTGCAGTACTTACTGAAAAGTGCACTTTTCCACACACCACCACCACCACCACACACTAATTTCTGAACTGCAGCCATCTAGATTAAAATTAATGCTATGCCCTTTAGGCAGCACTCTCCTGCCTGTGATCAAGTCACTGAGAAAAATGAGTCTTTCATACAATTCCTGTGAAAAGCAAAAAAAAAAAAAAAAAAGAAAAATGAAAATGGATGACTTGTCTGAAATCATGTTATTCTCTTTGCTATGTAGGGCTGCAGATGATGCTTGTTTTCATTATCAAACAGCCTACTGATTATTTGCTTCATTAATCGATTAATCATTTGTTCTAGATTGTCAGAAAAATGTGAAGTGTCACCATTATAATTTACCAAAGGTGAATGAGATGTATTCAAAAGCCCACAGACATTAAGTATGCAGTCATTTAATATGAAATGGTAATAGTTTAAAAACTATTAAAACAATCGATTCATTTTCTGTCACAAATTGATTACGTGCAATAATTTGCATACTTACCCACAATCAATGTGACGCATAATAAAAACTATAATGCAGTAGTTTACACGATAAAATAAAATAAAGACAACTTTTCTTTCCATTTAAATGGAAATGCTGAGACCAGTGGACAGACTTGACAGAAAACCAGCAGCACTGCAAAGAAGCCTGCGGATATGCGCATTAACAACTATCACAAGTTTCTCAGGAAGCTGTAAACTCACAGCACGATGCACAAAAATGCACCATTTGTGTTAAAGCTATCCAAATAAAGGTTCAAGTGATTCTGACTTCACAGGCCAGCCGAATTCATTCATTTTGAATCGTTTTCACAGGGTTTCTGTCGTCCTACGCTACAGTATGAAGCAAAATGTCAGAATTGGCCACTTTAACTTCAGCAGTATTCACCCCTGTGCCTTCTGTGACTGAGCCCGCACATACTCACATCTCTGGTTGCGACGCCTGCCTTTGTACATGGTCATGATGAACGGGAAAAGCCCGGTGATGTTCTGTTGTGGCCGAGCCGACTTTGCCTCCTTTTCTTTCTGCCTACCTCTCTTTCTCTTTCTCTTTGTCTCTCTGTCTCCCAAAAACAGACAGACTGCCGCTGCACTTCTAGCTCCAGACTCTCAGCCGAGCCGCCTCAGAACATACCATTTGTCAAACTATTCCAGGGGGAGCTCCCGACCAGGATACTCCACTCAGCTCCAAGAGCGGGGGAACAATTTCCGACAAAAGCCCCCTCGTTACCTCTGCGCTTTGCAAATATAATCTTTATAAATAGCAGACAGAAACTTTACTTCCAAAAAGCCAGGCCCTAAATGCAAAAGCAACTTTAAAGTGTAGCAAGAGGAGTACAAAACTTAAAATTTGTTAAAGGAAGCCAGTTCCTTTGTACACAGCCGTAGCCAGGATTTTTAGCGTCCAGGTGCCCCCAGTGCAGGCATGACCGACCTCATCAGGTACTAAAAAGAAGGTCTCCAAAGTGTTTTAATTATTTTTTCTGTCACATACTGTATTAATTAAGCTTTTTTGCTGTCTGTACTTTCCTTGCAGGCTAGTAAATTTTTAGTAACTTATTATATAGACAAAAAATATTCTGGTTTAAGAACAACAAGTCCAAGGCTGTATAACACCCATAATGAGTGTAGGGTGGTAACTATCTATTAATCTACAGAGTATTTTCTAAATTTAATTTTGCTTTATAAACTTTCCGCAAATATGAGAAAAGTCCTATCACAAGAAGTGTCTTGCTTAACTGACCAAGATTAAACCCAAAGATATAAATGTAAGCATAAACTTTCATTTACTATCATACAGTAGAAGAAAAGACAGTTCACTGTTTATCAAATTGTTGCAGATTAATTTTCAGTCAATGAACTAGTCACATAACTGACTAATCGTTTCAGCTTTATCAAGTGGACATTTTAAAATTGTGAAATCTAAACAGACACACTGTATTTTACATGCACACAGTCTGTTTTGTCTGTTACTTGTATGCTGTTTTTATCCTGAAACTCTTAAATCCATTAATTTATCCAGTTGTTTGCACTGACCTTTCTTGTACTGACCCTGTTACATTCATGATAAATGCATTTCATTTCTTTATATATTCTGACACTTCTCTCAGTTCAAGCAGAGTTTACTGGCAATGCGATCACAAAACTCACATCACATAAACACAGTGAAGTGAATCACTTAATACATAAAAAAGGGATTTATGGTATACTTATTTTATGGAATAAAATAAGTACTTGCTGATGACACAGCTAAAATGAGAAATGCTCAGAATCAAACAAGAAAGAAGGTGTTTTAAAGTCCCACAATAAAGTACATCTTGCTTTATGAGTCTCCCTGACTCATAAAGTGAATCAGTCTTGTTTGATATTCAGGATTTGTCTTACAATATATTGTACATCCTATTTTTTCTTCCCCTTAGACCATCCTGTTTGTTGTCGCTAGTCAAACAGTATGCTTTCATCCACTGGAAGGGGAATTCAGCTTCCTGCTGCTACTGTCTCCCAGTTATCTCTGTCTTTACTAAGTGGACAGGCTGCGGACTTAAGGGGCAGACCGAAAAGGCCGAGCATCCGGAGGGAAAGCTGCCTCCTGATTCAGCAGCTGTGGCAGTTTTTGGGCTCTATTATAAATGAAGGCTTGTAATTGTAATATTTAACTTCTCCGACATGAGGTCTGCAGCTGTCTCGCACACAGTCTGACATCTTAATTGCACCTAAGCATTTTTGATCTTTGTAAGGAACGATGAAAAACTAAAAGCATGAGGAAAGATATTGACAGTGTGTTAAGGATTTATGGCTTCAAGTTCCAGTCACAGAAATTAAATGTCATTGTTCTCAACTGCTGCCTTACGTTGGCAGCTTTGGAGAGATGCAAAAAAAACATCTCTAATTGTTTGATGTGAGAAGTGAAAAAGTGCAACACAACAATTAAAACAATCCCTATGTGCTTGTGCCTTTAGTATTCATTTCTCCCCATGTGTCATAAGTGTATAAGTTGTTTAAAACTGCTATAGAAAACACAAAGTAAATCACTTAAAATGTTATTATTTATGGCATAAAAACAGAAAAATGGGGTTGAATATCCTGTTCTGCCATCCCAGGACATGTCTGAAGATGCAAATAAATCATACATCCTGAGGGTCGGCATAAGATGTCCCAGTTTTGGTGTCCTCGCCCTCACTGCTAGTCTCTCAGCGCCATCTAGTGTTCAAGGATGTGGAAAATTCATGAATATATGAGCAAAGAGACCAAAAACTGCGTGGCAGAGGAAGTTTCAGTTTATACTGTAAGGTTTTAGACTAAAACATACAGTTGAATGTATAATACTCAAATTAACAAAAGTGGTGATATTTTATAGTCTTATTTTTGTTTTGATTTGATGTCCCTGTTGTTACATACAGTGTATTGTAACTTCCTGTTTTAGTCTTACCCTGTTCTCTTATTTTAATCCTGTGAAGAATGTTGTTAACTAACTCTGTTGAACAGATTTCAGATTATTTTTAAATTAGGGTTTTGACCACTACACCTGGAAACAAATGGTTAACTACTATACACAAAAACAACAAAAACTGTCATAAACTCAGAAAAGAAGTGTCTACACATTTTTATAAGAATTTACTAGAGAATACAGCGGCTTTATGCATCTAATATGAATCATGACCTTGAAATACCTTGGATTTAATATGGTATCCTGCAGTATGTTGTTCTACCACGGAGAGGCGCTCAAAGATCAAACCAGACAGTAGTCATACGTGAAAGCTGCTGCTGCCCAGTATTAAAGATGATGGGAGAGTAGATATGATCAAACCAAGCACTGATTACAAAAAAATGGGCCTTAAAATGTCAACACATCTAATGCACAGATTTTATCCACCAAAGAGGAAAGTCAAGGGGGAAACGCTGAGTTGGGAAAACAGGAATGAAACCCTTGTGCATGCTTCATCACCAGCAGACGTCTTCATCAGGATCTGCTGTCTCAGACCAAACAACAGCGTGACTGAACAGCACATTTTTTGCATTAAGTAGTTAAAGTCACTGTGTGTCATTCAGTTATGTCCGAACAAATTACACCGAATAAAGCAATTGCTGCAGCCTCAGTATCTTGTGGCTATTAAATCTACCCAAGCATGAGACAGTGATTTTAGCTGGTTCCTGTGTACTGAGGACATTACAGGTTTGAATCTGACCTCATGACCTTCTTGTCACATCATACCGTTACCCAACTGTCCCTCATGTTGCTCTTTACTATGAGTAATTTAATAAAAAAGCAATGCAGTCCAGGAAATATTAAGAATTCATATCTTGTGCAGACTACTCCCACCTCTGGCAATATAGTTCCAGAGCCTAATTAAATATAAGGTTCATGTTTAAAAGATAAGGTCTTAAGCGTTAAATTTCACAGGGAAAGCAGAATAAAGGCAGAAAAGACGCTCTCCAAAGCAGAGGGAGGCATTACTGAAGGCTCCCAAAGAAAACTTCTGACACTTATGGTGGTTGGTAATATAATATTGGTAATATATGAAATGTATTGTGTGTGCATGTGTATGTCCACAGACAGTCAGTATTTACAGTGATATTAGGAAGAGCCACACTACTGTATGCAAAGCAATATGCTGCTTTGGCTGCTCTGTATGATTTTTGTGCTCACCGCTTTTGCTCAGGAGATGCATGTTTACCTGAGATCGTCTGAGCTAGACACGCTCATTATAATTTCTCTTCTATTGGGAAACACAACCATGTAGCTATTGAGTCTCAGAAAACACAATAAGTGTACAAAACAATAACATATAACAAGCGTATTTAAGTGGAAGCAATGATGTAGCCAGGACAAAATACAGGACATACATCATGAAATCATTCTTGTTAGCAATTTGGTCCCATGAATGAGCAGCCTTAACATCATATAGCTTTTATCAGCGGCCCAGTTCTTCACTTTATTTACACTGGGGCCAGGACCTTGAATGCACTTTGTACAAAATCAAAGTACAATTGCCAGGGCGACAAACTACCTTATGATAATTAAAGGAATAGGTCTGTATTTTGGCAAATATGAAGTCTGAGATGAGAAGATCGGCATCACTGTCATTTTCTGCACGTTGAATGCGGAGCTAGAGCCAGCACCCATTTAGTTTAGCTTAGCATAGCACCTGCAAGAAGTGGTAAACAGCTAGCACAGCACTCTCCAAAGTGTCTTATCTGTACACATTAAGCTCACTAATTAGGGCACATCTTGTTTATTATGAACACAAACATTTTGTCAGTTATGTGCTGCAGCTACCTGAACACACTTTAAGAAAGATATTTCCAATTTTCATGCTAAGCAAATCTAAGAACATTTTAGCACTAGCTTCATATTTACTGTAGTGTACAGATGTGTGAAAACTGCAAATAGCCAGTTTCCCAAAATGTCAAAGTAACTTTAAAGAATAGTACCAATTTATTACAGCGTGGGTCTTATTTTTAAAGTTCTGGCCATTGTAACCATTGCTTATCATAAAATCAAACTCACTGTATCTGGAAACAAATCTGACAGACCAAAAGACACTCCAACAGGCTGTAAACAAAGATCCCCTACTACTGCCTCATTATGAGAAATATAAAAAAGACCATTATTTGCCATTATTAGTGGAAATGCTACACCAGAAGGACAAAAAAAAATCTCTATGAGCTTGTGCTTTTGAGTTGTATTCAGTGAAGTTGTTCATTTTGGCTCATTGTGAGGCAGATTTGGGTCCTCAGCACATTTAAAATGTGAATAATAATCACTCATCAAAATGAGTTAAACCAGGGAGTCGGTTTCTAAACTGAGATGCACATTTATGCACATTTACAGCTGCCAGTTTAATTAAAAGTTAAAGTAATAATTTTACTGCTAGCTTTAATTTCTTATCCCAAATACGTTTGGCTTATGTGGGGATTTCTTAACCATCTGGATGCTCATAATTTTTGCCCCATAGGGAGTATTTTTACCATGGCTGCCAGGCTCTCAGGTCAATCTTATTATCACCAATAAAAATCATGGTCGAAACTACCAAAATATCCCCTGTTGGCCCAGGCCACTGACTTGAATGAGTCCAGCTTCACTAAAGGTACTGAGTATCAGTCAAGGTGTTCTACAATAATGCAATAATAGTTCTTGAGTAACGTACTTATACAGAATATCACTGTGAACACAGCTCACCCTTGCAGTTTTACCACATCCATATGTCATTTCACAGCCAAAAGTGCATGAAACTGGGCAAAACGCAGAGTGGAATAATAGATGTGACCCTGCAGTGCGCTTATTCATATTTAATGAGAGAGCAAGGCTTGGTGAGGACTTTTATTTTCCATGGAGGCGGCTGTGAACTAATCAATAAGTAATATAAGGAAGATTTACAGGGATCCATTGAACACCCATGAGGACTGAGCGCTGACTGTTTCCTCTTTGTTAGCATCTGTCTGTTGTCCCACTTTCTCCATGTCTTCTTAGTCTTATCTTTATTCTCAAGCTCGCCTCATGTTCTCGCTGCAGCCCTGCGGTATTTAATTCTTAAAAATGGATTCTGTATCTTAGTATCATCACACAGTCTTCAACTCCACAATTGAGAATTATTCTAAAAGTTTTTACTGATCAAATTTAAGATTGCCAACAAGAAATGTTACAGAACATCTGACCATAAACAGCAGGAACCAGATGGTACAGGTACCTTGAGGTCTTCAGGCAATATTGATTAAAAATAAGAGTTTGTCATTTATAGATATTTAGCTGCAAGGGTTTAAAATAACATGTCTGAAGGTCTCAGACAAACCCAATTTTATTATATTTCTAGTCAAAGCTAATTTTATAGAGACTTGTTTTTATGAAATGATCTTTTATTACTGGTATTGATCGCTCTTTTATGACTCTTGTTTTGCTTTTATACAGTATGTATTTCTTGTTTTTTTTATTTGTTTTGTTTTGTTCTGCATATTTTTGTAGTTGTTTTGCTGTCCTTAGGGTCGTTTTTTTGTATGTCTTCTAAGTGGTTTTAGCTTTGTAGTTCTTTTGCATCTATTTTTTCTCATTTTGTGGCTTTATGTAGTAATTTGATAGACTTTCCAACAGAAAGATTACCAGACTCTTCACCGTTCTTTTATCTAGGGGCCCCCCGACCCCCTGTGCCTGGTTGGCCTAATAGTAATCCATTAATGCCAATGCATGACTTAGAATATGATGGACATTTGATCAGCGTTACCTAGTGACTGTCCGGCGATGACCCTGGCATTCTCACCGGCTACGGCTGCCCTGGCGTTCCTCTCGCTGGCGTACTGAACGAAGGCATAGCCTTTGTGCACTGAGCAGCCCACAATCTTCCCATACTTGGCAAAGATGGCCTCAATGTCGGCCTTGTTTACCACGGCCGTATTGAGGTTGCCAATGAAGACGCGGGAGTTGAGAGAGCGCGGGTCATTCTTGTTAGTCACGTTGCTGGTCTGAGTCTTCCCAGTCATCCTAGTAGTCCTGCAGCACTGCCTGCTGGGAGACACAGTTGCACACTGCTCAGAAAACCAAGAAGGTTAGACTGTGGAGGTCATACATAAAAAACCAAAGAGTGCACACTCGCCTGAGATGAAGATATTCTGTATGCTGTAATATCTGCAGGGTTTTATATGGGCTTATAAAATTCCATCTCTGTTTTTATAAATTCCAATACATGGTCAAAATAATGAAAAATATTAAGATTTTCTTTCATTTATGGCATCATTTTTTTCATACTATAAACAAAGCATTGAAAAGCTTAAGTGAATTATTTAGAACTGTGCCTATCTTTTTTTTAAATTACAAAGTAATCTGCCAGTGATTTTCCTGATTAAGCAATTGATTATTTGGTCCATATAACAGTGAAGTGTCCAACACAATTTCCCAAAGCCAAATCAAATATTTTAAAATTCTAACTATGCCAACATGCCTTTCCAGCTGTCTAAAACCCAAAGAAATTCAGTCCACTATGATATAAAACAAACAAACAAAAGAAATAAAAATCCATATATTGGAGAAGCTGACACCAGAATAAGCATAATCAATCAATAATCAATTTTTTTTATTAACTGGCATTCACACCTCTACTTGAAATAAGTAAGGTTACTATCCACAGAGGATAAAGAATGAAACATTCACACCTGAAAAGCCAAAACCACAAAATGTTTTTGCAATTTTGCTTAAAAATGAAAAAACATTTACTTAATAACTATCTCAACAAATTAGCAAATGGTTTCTGAACTAGAAACATTACACGACTTGCAGTTATAGTTATCTAGCTGTGCCTGTACTCTATATTCTGAGCCCATGTCTACCTTTACTGAGGCCAAGGGAACGTGAAGGCTGAAACAGATTGCTGTCTGCAGGAGATGAGACATGGCAGCAGTGATTCAGACGTGTGAATCTGACAAATCTCACTATATATGAACTGTGGTCCTACGTTTGAAAATAGCACATCACACTGAAGTATCCTCACTCACTGTACATGTTGGTCAAGCATCTTCCCAGCTGCTTGATCAGTAAGTTTAGTTACATTCTCATTTCTTCTAATTTCATAACAACATATGTCTGAATAGTTGGGCAGAGCATGGTGGAGCACAGCAGATCGTAGTAGAGCATGGTGGAGCAGCAGGGCTACTTTTACAGTGTTGCACTGGCACTTTTACTTAAGTAAAAGAAATGAATACATCTTCCACCACAGATCATTCATGCATTAGTGCCAGCTTTTTTACTTTCAAACAGAAACCAGGTCAAAAGAGAGACAGATGGATTCAAGTGGACACTTCCAGTCTACTAGCCTGCAGGCCTAAGGCCAACAAATCATCTCAAATGAGCCCTGAAGCAATCTCTCTGTAAACATCACAAGTCCTTCATGAGCTTTTTACACCCTGTGGAGTCTGCTCTGTTTGTTCCCAGAATGCTACAGTTTTCTGGGGGATCAGAAAGTGTAAGCACAGAAATACAGAGAAATTTGGCACATCCACTCAGTGATGAAAGAAGAAAACTCTCAGGTTGTTTCCTCTTTTGTGTATCCATGCAGTCTTTTTTAACCCAGATTCCACAAACTGTAAACAGCTCCAAATTCATCTATTTTGTTAATGAATTAAGTCAAGGAAACAACATGCATTAGACCCAGGTTCTGAATGATGAGTATTTGCTGCTTTATGTTTGTAGCTTTGTAACTCATTTAAATGATTTGTTGCAATTTTATATGAAGTACTTTGAACTTGAGCTCATGTATGAAAGGTGCTATACAAACAGGTGTATAATAATTCGTATTTAAAGTGTTGGACTGTTTGGATCACCTTCGACCTTTTTTTAAATTGACTTTTATAGCAGTTTACATTTTCTCCCCGCATCCTCACAGGTTTTCCCTAGGCATTCTAGATTAGCACTGCAGGTAATAATTATTTTCATTATCAGTTCATCTATTGATTATTTTCTCAATCGCTCCATTTACTGTTTTATCTACAAAATGTCAGGAAGCAAATCCTCAAGTTTGCCTGACTTGTCACTGTAAATATTGAACGCACCAAGAAACACCTGATAGACAAACTAAGTGAACATAAAAATGCCTTCAGAATTACAAATCTAGATTCTTCAATGGCACGACATTTTGCTGACCATCATGTATGCAATGACAAGTCTTTTGAGGGTAAAAGAAATTGAAGTTGCTAAATAGAAGCAGTAAAAAAATGCTGCAAAGGGAAACATAATAATAATGATACCTGTAGAATAGTATCTTTAGGATGTTTGGAGTTTGCCTAGAAACAAGTGAATAAAATAATAAGTTAGTTGCCAATAAATTTGCTGTTTGTGCTTATTTGTTTAACTGACAAATCATTTCTTTTCTATTTGAGTTTCCTCCTTTCATTCAGACAAGCAGCTTGGGTGAACAGGAGACTCTGCTCATGAATGTATCTACTGTGGTCTGTGAATGTTTTATGGCTCCAGCTCAAACCTACAGATCCCCGAATAGAAATGAGCAAGTACAAAAACAAACAGTACGATGTAATAATATCTAATGGTATTTTCTAAAAATACATTGGAAATGGAGGGGCAGGCAAGGCAGTAGCTGTCCTCTTGAGCACACTTAATTTCCCCCATCCTGCCTTTTTTTTTTTACCTCCATACTTTGCCTCCACCCACACATAATCCATTCTAAATCTCCTCTGCTGTATTTTTTTTTAAATCTCCTTTTACATGCCACAAAATGGAAGATAATTTCACACTGCTATGAGTCCCATAATGTTTCAGCACTGTCACTGAGGTTTCAGGGGTTGATAATTTAATTATCAACAGAGCAAGGGACTAAAAATCCCACCAGTCAATCCAATAAAATCATTTAGTCTGTCTCTCTACCGTTGAGCAGCCTCACAGCACTGGCACCTAACTCAACCTGCTAAGTGAGTGATGGATGTGAAGTGCACTGAATGGCCTCTTTAAGGCAAATGGACAAAGGTGAGGCCATTAGATGGTTGATTAAGCATGCAAGAGCACATTATTAAACAGATTTAACCTAAGAAAATGTGACTTTCCCTCATTTAAACCCAGGCTGAGTTGAGATACAGTGCTAAAAGCATTGGCCTTCGCTCATTAAATACAAGTAGAAATGTTTGAAAGAGCA
>NW_018127894.1:2570052-2593093 GCF_001952655.1 Monopterus albus | reverse complement strand
CAGGAAGTGAAGTGCAGCCCATTTGTATGGTAGAGTTTCCTAGAGTTTCCTAGTTTCCTACATGTTTCCTACATGTTTCTTAAAGTAAGAGTGTGAGTGTAAAAGAAACAACAAACACCTTAAAGGGTCATGCAGCAGGTTACAAAACTGAGCGTGTGTTTATCAAACTTCTAAGAAGTCTCCCAAGACCTAAAAAAAAAATTCTTCTGTGAAAATGAAGAGACATTTATCAAGGAATTCACAAGTGTAAAATTAACCTTTAAGAGTAGTTCTCAAGAATGAGATCTAGGATTTGGTCTTAACCAACCTCAGAGGCCTCTGGGCTGCTCTTAAATTCGAGAGCAATTTGAAGTCATAAGAAATTTAATAAACTGCTTCTACTCCTATGCTTGTGAGTAAGTAAAAGTGACAATAGCCACATTTGTGGTCTAGCACTAGGGATAGCAGAGTAGGCTTGTTGGTTTTTCTATCAGTCTAAACTAAAATAACTCAACACCTACCTGCCCTGAAAATTTAGGTAGCCCAGAATAAGAATCCAATGACTTTTTCTGTTGGGCCAAAATAAGGTTCACACTGGTTTTGAAATGTCTTGACAACTATCATATGGATTATGCTGACATTTAGTTTAGACATTCATATACCCTTCAGGATGAATTGTATTAACTATGGTAATCACTTAGTTTTTCATCTAGAGCCATCATCAGGTAACAAAACTGGAAATTTCCCAGTACTTGGGATTATGGCAAAACTAATCAGCTGTACATTCTGTGCATATTAGCCAATTAGCATGATAACATGCTAAACTAAGAGGGTGAAAATGATGAGCATCATGCCTGGCTTTGCATCAGCATATTAGCATTTAGCTCACAACACTGTCTGCATCACAGAGCCGCTAGCACAGCTGTAGACGCTTGTTACTTTTATACCTCACTCAAGTCCAACATGTTATAAACCTTAGACTCATAGGGTCCTTAAGTGTTAAAACAAAAAAAAAGCCTGAGGGCACAGCATCATAAAAAAAAACAAAAGTAGCTTTGGTCCAGAAAGGAACAGTAAGTTGGTTCTTGGGTGATGCCGTGCCGTTTTCTTACTTGCTTATGGACACAAGACATTACCTCGATTAATGGTTTGTAGTTTTCTACAAAGTCTCTAAACTTGTCAAACTTCTATCAGCAACTGACAACATTAAATGGTCACTGAACAACCACTGAAGTGACACTTTAAATATCTGCAGGCTGCATCTCTTACAAAAACACAGCTACAGGAAATTTAAGGCCTGTCTGACTCCACATTCATCTCCTTAGATTATCATCCCAGAGATGCCAGAGCATTATTTTTTCAACAACCCTCAATTACAAGTTTTTAATGAAAATGATCACAGAAAAAAAAAGAGTTTTACATGACTCCTGTAGCTCATTCAAAATAGAAACAACAGTGCTCAAAACAATTCTTTTACAATATTCATGAGTCTCTAAGACCCCCAAAGCCTTTTAAGAAGTAGCATGTGGAATAAGTGCTGGCACACGCTGGTGGAAACATCCCAGGCTAGGCAACACAAATTTAAAGCTGTCAAATGGGCAGGATGGGAGGAGAGAGATGGTTTTTGATTAATCTTGGCACACTTAACGCTCCAAAAATGAATGCAAAATTATAACTTCATACATCAGTGAAGCTGTGAATGCATCCCAACTTAGCACTTAGTGTTTGTCTCTTACAAGTCTTTCTTACAACAGAAAAGTGAGCGCTTGACAGTAAAGGGTTTTCTCTTCAGGGCTTCTACAGCATCCTCCTGTGTTATAGGGTTCCAAGTGTAAGTATTTTACAGATCATCTTTGGTCCTTTCACACCAACTGTCAGGTGCTTCAGAGTCAGAATTCTCCGGAGATAAAGGTTTTTTCTGACTTGTGCTCCTGTCTGAAAAGAAAAGATGAAAACTCCTCTTATGCAATATGACAAATACATATAGGATGTGAAGGATGCATTCAGACCACGATAACTGCATGTTTAATCAGAGAATTTAATATTTAGCAAGTTACAACTGAAATGATCTAACCTCAGCTGTTGACAAGAGAGGAGAACAAGGCTGAGTTTAATTTGTGGACCTCTTCACAGCCTGCCTGCAGAGACACGTCGACACGTCACCTTCTGCCTTATCACACTCAGGAGACAGACATTTCTCAACTTTCAGTGCCTCTGTGGAAAAATATGCCTTCATAAGAAAATGAAATATGGGTCTATAATAAGCCAGTTTTTTCTTTTTTGGTCTCCTTTTTTAAAAATGACAACCAGACCCATTACGAAGGAATAAATATGAACTGAAATGTAATTGTGTTTTTATACAATTTATGAACAACAGTACAGTGGGTTATTTCTCCTCTTTCTGTTTCATACACTATGCAGCATAAAATATGAGGATTCATCAAAATGCCCCTGTGAATAATATAAAAACTGAGGTTAGTGCTAAACATCACTCAGTGACAAAGCGCTGGGAGGCTTTATGTTAAGGATAATGACTGTAGGTGACCTAACTGCTACAATTTTCCACCTGTCAGTCACAGACAAAGAAAAAAACATCACTACAAATGCAGAACATACAGTAGCCTACACAAAGATTAAATAATCTGCTTAATTAAAAGTATTAAATCCAAATATCCCAAACAAATAGCAAGAGTATTGTATAGCTTTCTGAACGTTAACATAAAGGGTTGTGTAATGTTTTACTTTCTCAATACCATTCTCATGTTGTCTGTGTGAAGGAAGAGACAGGACATCATTGGTGTTTAGCTTAGCATAAAAGCAGGAAACAGTGATTAAATTGCCAAAGTCAGTCCAAACTGACAACCTACCAGCACCCCCACAGGTCACTACCAACTTACAGCCCTGTCTTTATAAAATCTGTATAAAATGCAAAAACAACAAGGTCTGGGTTTTGCAGTGTCAGGGCCAAGCCCCTCTGCTTCCTGTCTTTATACTAACACTAAGCTCAGCTAACAGTGCCCACAGACATGAGAGTAGTATGAATCTGTGTGTTTTTATTTCCCTAATTGCTTCTCTTTTTGAATACATTGCACTGAAATCTATCTACATATTTATACAGTAAAACTTTACGAAATAGGCTAGGCTGCCCTGCAGGTATAGGTTTATTTTCCTCTCTCTGTTGTAAGGATTTTTTAAAATGCTGCTGAAAATTGTGCTAAAACTCACCTGATGACAAATCAGCTTTTGTTACAGATAGATTTTATAGCAATTATATTGATAATAACTGACACGACTGCTTCAGTTTTTGTGAATTGTCACTTGTAGACAAAGAAATATTACATATGAAGAGCTTTCACTGGACAAAATAATATGCTTAACAAAAAACTTTTCAATTAAACCTGCATGCCAAGTGGAGAGTCAGTGGCTAAATTATATTTAATCAAAACATAATGAACTTAACTGAAAAATCTGCCATAAAAAAGATTATTATACATTGTACTTCTGAGAGTTAACAAAAGGTGCTTGTGTAATAATAATGCTGTGTGGGCACCAGTGTCCTTTTTAATAATACTTTCTCGCGCTCGTTCATTTTTTCCCTAGTCCCTTGCAGCCATAAATTACTCAGCTAATGCCTCAACAGCAGCAGCTATTGCTGAATCATTCAAAGACCTCAATTAGCAATTAAGGGCTTAATGAATAGAGGTCCTTGCTGGGCCATTCTGTTCCAAACCCAGAGGAGCCCAGAGCAATCAAATTTCTCTTGCTGGACCTGTACAGTGAATACTGGCTAACGGTGCAGAGAAGATAGAGAATAGCCTGCTATTGCCCACATACTGTATAATGAGTAACTTGCCTTGCAGTTTACTGTGTACCTGGAATTTCGTTGGAACAGTTTTGCTGTTAACAAGGAAGGATGACTGTCAAACACTATTCTCATTTTTCCTCCATTCCTACAACCCATTACCTCCTGCATAATACCTGTCTTGAGTTTGAATTGAAGGAGTCAGAGAAAAGGCAACAAAAGGAGATATAGAAGCAGAGAGAGAGAGAAATAAAAGGAGGTGAGCTAGAAGAGGAGAATGAGAGAAGCCGAAAGAGGAAGGGCGAAAAAGGCATTTACGGTGCCAATCATCTGCAAGGAGCTTAGAACTCAGAGGTGGAAAATGTAGGCATACATCATGCGGTAGGTAGGTAGTGCTAGCTTATAAATTATTACTGTGACTCTGTCCTTTTATATTACTGTTCTATCTGACTTTTATGATTAAAGGTATTTTCATACCTTTAATGAACTGACTTTTTGAACTGTAAGGCCATGCTTGACTGTGTGAAAGCCCACAACTACACAGAGTTCGTGTAAATACATTACAATTTCCATCAGTTTTATCTCTCCTCTGCCTCCTATGTGAATTTATAAAGGCTCTCTGAAGCATAGTGACTGAGGGCACATCAACACACACCTAAAATGAGTTGCACCATAATCTGATTTGAGCAACCTATAGCCTCGACCGGCAATGACTGCAGCAAGATAAAATCACAGTGTGACCTATACGATGAGATGGGATGAAGCCATATCTCTGGAAGACATTTTATCTTGCATCTTAAAATAATAACAGGGCTGTTTATCTCTGAAATCTGGGCATTTCTGTGTGCTTTTCTTATGCATCACAGACTTGATCTTTGAGGTCAGTGTATCAATTGGACAACTTGAAACCACTTACAGTGTTAGCTTTTGTAAACAGTTTAAGAAGTGATACACAGTACAACTTTTTGGGTGATGGCAAAAACCTCTTTAGGTGTTACTTCTTTAATTCCACAGGGACATATTGTTCTAAGGGTACACAACCTTTTTGCTTCAGAAATTCTCTATTTCACCATCATGTACCATGCTTTAATTTTTATTTTATTTTATTTCAAGAATTACACCCTAATTACAATGTGTATTTGAAGGGACAAGCAAGAAAAAAAAGACTCCACCGGTTGTTGTAGCAGGGGAACCCACAGCCCTGCTTGAGGGCATGTGAACATATGCCATGCTTTGCTATATCTCTTGGCACAGACATATTTCTCCATTTCCTTAATTCTCATTTTGTGTGACTGCCAAATATAGCTTCTGCTCCACCAGGCTAAAGTAACTGGGTCACTAGAGCTGTGAATAATTAGCTGACAACAAAATATGTTTCTGCTTTATGGTGCCAGAAGGCTGTAAATTAGAGTGCAATAGTAATATTAATGTAATAAAATAGGGCAGGATTTGACGATGAGTGCGAAAGGTCAAAGGTCAAAAGTGAAACGCAAACATATGGAGGAGCATTTATGTAATGTGCAGGTTTGATCCATTAAATAAAAAATATACATGAGGCCAAGCTGGCTATTTATATCATCAAGTTGTCTCACTGTGAATATAAAAAAACAACATGACTAAGAGCTGATTATAATTCATTTCAGGAATAATTTGCAATTTAAATGAAAAAATGAGCCCTGCTCTGCTATTAAACATTACAAGTACATTTTCAGTTTATGGTATAATGGATAAGCAACAGAGTTGTAGGCACAGTGACAGTAGGGTGAATACATAAACGCATAAAGCTGTAAACACTAAGTAATGCTCATTTGACCAGGAAAGAGCCAGAAAAAAAGACACAGACATTAAGGAAGGTGCCAATTTTCTCTCTTGATGATACTCGGGCTCCCTAGATTCTATATTTGTTCAAAGGCATTTCCTAATACCTGACAATATAATGCAATATAAAACAATAATCATGCAACAAATGCAGCATTTGCTGTATGAATAATACAAAGTGTTTAATTTTCCCTTTGGAGCTGAATCAGAGAGGTAAATTTTTGTCCATGTTGTATATTTAGTTGTGGATGACTAATACATTTGCATACTGTACCTGTGTCCAGTTCTGCTTTATTTTATTTTATTTTTACAAAAAGGATTCAATTAAAACAGCTACACTGTATGCAAACATCACTCAAACAGGAGTGCATTTGTTTGCAATGACAGATTAATACACAGCGGTTCTCTGGCGAGTATTTACAGGAGCAGGCCAGTGTATGTGGGACTGAATCTAAATAAACTACAAGGCCCATGTTCATTATAATGACACAACATGTCATCCAGTACAGTGGTGTGGCTCAGTGATGTGTTTTTAATAGTTTTTGGACAACAATGGAGCTCTGTGCCAGTGGATTCCAACATACCCCCGCAGCCCTATCACAGGAGCTCATGTACACCTTCAGTACCACCCATCATGTTCCAGAAGTGTTATGAATAGGGGGATGTCTTAATTTGTACACCTGACAATGTAACATAATCCAATATTCGTGCAATAAATGATCACATGTTCAATTTATGTTGGGGCTGTTATAGAGAGGTGTTGATTCAACTCTGTGGTAAATTTGAGGCCAAAGTTTGTGATTGAAAAAGCTCTATTATAAAGTTTGAAAAATACACTGGCATTTAAAACAATCAACCAGGATTTTTTAACCATGATAGAATACATCTAAATCAGCAGGGCACCCGGCTACAGTGGTGTAACATGGAACGTAAGTCTGAATTAGATATTTAATTAAGGTTTGGACTGGTGACTATGACCTTCCCCTGAAATACTCTAATAGAAAGGATGGAATCAGGTGAGAGCATTGATTTGGATATTCATAGTTTTTCTCATCATGGGGGCCTTGGTGTTATGAAGGTACGCAGCCTACAATCAAAAATTGACTATGTTAAAGTGTGGGTTCAACAAACAAATTTGACATTCTTGTGCTTTCAGAAACTTGGCTAACTAATAGAATAGACGATAATTCCATTGCACTTGAAGGATTCAGTGTATTTCACTGTGACAGGTCTATTTGAGGGGGAAGTGTCGAAATTTTGTGGAAAAAATGTTTCCTGTTAGTCTAGTTAATTCTGTGTCTAGAGCAAAATCTTTTGAATTTCTAGTCATAAATGTTTCTTATGTTTATCTTTAGTTCGTGTGTGTTTGATGGCTTTAATTTGTGACTTGTAATATTGTAAAGCTGATTTTATTTGATTCTGTCTATATATTTATTACTGTTTTGACGGTGATTGTATGCCAGGGCACCACTGAAAATGAGAGCTTGCTCTCAACTGGTTTTTCCCTGATTAAATAAAGGTTGATGATGATGATGATGATGATGATGATGATGATGATGATGGTATAGTGCATATTTATCCTAAAACATTCCAATTTTGGCTTAAAAATGATTAAAAGGGGTTTTAAAAAATGTCTGGGAGCCCATTCTGAGAAAGCATCATTGTGTTGTTTCTTTTAAAGGGTCAAACCGCCTTTTTCGTCTTTTGAATGGAGGGTACAAAGCTTGAAATAGCTCAGAACAAGAATATGATGTGTGCGATTGAGAGGGCAGGGGTTATTGAGTAGAGACACTCAGACTTCCAGGCAAGAATCAGCTCGCTCCTGCTGCCAGAGTAATAAAGTGCTGGCAGCTGTCCATGGTGCTGAAATCAGCTGCTATCTCTGAATAGAGGATAAAAGGAGCTGGCCATGGTGCTGAGATTCTGATGCTGCTAGGCTAATGGCATGTCTCACAACGCAACTGAGGATCAGGTGCATGCATATACAATGGGTGTTGTTTATCTATACTGCTGCTTTCCAGTGGCTCAAATGTCAGACTGTATTGAAAAATGTGTTGAATATGACTAATGCAGGCATGGAACATAGCGTACAACTCCAAGAATAGGAGATCTAATAGGGAGCAGTGGGTATTGCCAAATGTATAATGTAATACAGAACTATTCTATGTTAGGTAGATATCACATGTATGCTCATAAATCGCAACGCAATGTTTGCCACCGCAACTCAGTCTTCCACACAAGCGCGTTCTCATCATTCTTTTTGTTTGTCTGACTCCATCTATTTTTCTCTTTGGTTATCTTTCACATGCAGGTATATAAAAAAGAAAGAGTTAGAAGCAGCTCTCCTAATCTATTCTTTGACCTATAGTCTGAAAGCTGGGGTAGCTCTTAAATGTTTTTCATCCGTATCTCACTGAAGATGGACTCTGTGGTGCGTAGCTTTGAGGCAGCCCACATCATACATCTGCTAAGGGTCAATGATCATCCAACCCACGGGTGCAGAAACATAAAGTTAGATTTCCATTGGCAACAGACAGATTGCTGACCGGTTCAGAAATGGCTGGCTAAACTTTATTCCCTCCTTGTCCTCTCTAGGCTCATAGTGATTCAGTGTATGTGTATATAGACTGGCTATTCCAGAGCCAGCCTCCAACTTCATCCCCAGTGAGAGATAAGTATTGTTTGCGTAGCAGCACATTTCATGCTCGGCTTCCCCCACCTGTTCCCTGACCTGCAGAGTCTGAGGGCTGGAATAACTGTCAAATGCCTTTACCCATATCTTTCATAGGATGATTGAAAGGACGTTTTGTCTTGAGCTGTGAAAGTTTTGAAAGCTTTTTTTTTTTCAACAGAGCATAAAAACAAACTTTGGTCAAGGATTTGAAAAGGTCATTTAAAAGGGTAATGCCACATTTTTATCTGTTAATTGTAGGAGTGTAATGTGTTGTCGCCTGCAGGACTGTGGGTGAGTTCTGGCTGCATGTCAAGGTCAAACTGTTAATCAAATCTGTTAGCCTGATTTCCATAATGAACTGCTACAAATTTACCAGGGCCCGAAGACCCTTTGAACCCCCTTGGCCATCCTCTGTCCATTGACTGATTCAGCCAGTTGAAGTTTCCAGGCTTCTCAGTGTGATAATGTCTGACTGTGTCCACCAGTTATCAATCCCAAACGCAATGAGGTTTGTGTGTGCAGTGAGAGAAACAGGGAGGAGGAGCACAGCTGTAGCTGATTCACTTGGCAGGAGTCTGTTTTGTTTTGCACAGCAGTGATTTGCATTCATAGACTTGTTTTACATTTTCCAAATTGCGACTGCTAGAAGGCAACTTTGAAAGGCAAAAAGCCTGCATTCTGTAATTTATCACGTTTCTTTTGTCCTACAAAGAGACAGGACTTAAGATAAAATTCTTTAATTGTGACATGATCTGTTATTACTCCTGAGTTTTGAGGACGAACCTATTACCTAAAAATCTCAAACTATTCGATATTTCAACACCAATTCTGCTCCATGCAAGACATTCAGTTAAAAACGTAAATTAAAAAAGTTTGTTTGTTAAGGCTGCATAAAGAAGTAGAAAGAAAATGTCGAAATAAACTCCAGCAAAGTTACATTTCTCACCTATAAGAAAAGCAAAATCCCCAAAACAGTTCAAAACAGTTATTTTTGCGCCATCAGAGACGTACAGCCTCCAACACCAGAGAAACATAGCAAGATCAGAGAAAAGCACCAAAACGAAAAGCACACCAAAACAAGCCATGACCGCCAGAAAATAAGCAAAAGGTGAGTATTATATCAAGTGAGTTCGCAAGGAAGCTGCTTCGGGAAGAGGAAGAGAGAGAGGAGGAAAAAACATCAAGAGCGTCCGCAAGCACGTAGGGCTATTTCTCCGTGGATGTCGCCGGAGCACCAACACTCAGCATCCAAGATTTAAATCATTGCATGCAGAAAACGAGAAAACATTTTCCCCACGTCGGAACACCAAGACAAGAGAGGAAGAAAAAGGGGATAAAAAGATGCTTAACAAAATGTCAGTGGAATAGTACTCACCGAGCGAGAGTAAAAGGTTTCAATTTAAAAGAAATGGGCGTATAGCGGCGGAGGATTGGTGGGATGCAGGCTTGTGTATACCGAGGCTCTGCGTCCCTTTTGCGCTCTCGATCCCTGCCGGCGGTTGAGTCATGTGACTTGGGGTTGGCCGGAGTTTTTGAATCAGTCCAAGCTTTTCTGTAGTAGCTACACACGCTATTGAGTGCGGCAATAAATAGCATCTTTTCGAGTAACTGATCGAATCATTGATTTTCTGCCCGGTGTTATTCAAGTTTCTCAAAATAGAGTCCGGGTACTACGATGGGTCACTGATGTACCACGAGGGTCCGAACGGGAAAATGAAGTTTGTTTTTGCCAGTTACGCTGGTGTAAATGCATGTCAGCATATTTGATGATAAATGTCACTCTTTACACAGAGGTTATCTCCACATGCAAGTGAAGAAAATTCAAATTAATAAATATAGATCAAATATGTTTCCTCCTAAATGTATTCCTATCAAAAGGGATCTATAATTTAATTTGACAATTTCTTGAGTGCTTGGTATAGAAAGGTTTTATGATTCCTGCTCTATTTGGTCAGTGTATTTAGTATTAAACTTATATTAGTTCAAGGCACAGTTGCAAATAAACCACAAGCAGTTTAAAGTTCCTGCTGGTATATGTAGATAGGCCTATTATATGTGAAATAGTGGTCCCCATCTTGAGGGCTTTTATTATTCATATCTTGCAAACCCTGACAAAACAAAAACAGTGTCTGTCATGAAAATTATCCGACAATGAAAAGTGAGTTTCTTCTTATATTTTCATTTGTAGAGGAAATTAACCAAATATTACCTCCAAAAAGTTCTTATAAATCTTACAAATAAGTTTAGCTAAACTAGTGCTTTGTTTAAAGCTTGTCTGACTGCATGTTTCTAATCCCATCAGGTTCACCACAGTCTAAAACCTTGTTGAGAACATTTTTCAAATGAGAGAAATGATGGACACAACTACAAAAATCAGAACCAAGGTTACATATATATTAAACTGGAATTGTCTTACATTACCACTACATTTGCAAAAATAAAAAAAATATCTTGTTGTAACAAAGTTGTTTTTCATTCAGTTGCACCTTGCAGATTTTATTTACAAAGATTTGTTTCCCTTTGCTCATTATCATCTTTGCTGGAAGCTGCTTTCATCCAGAAAATGGTTACAAAAGTTTTCCATTGAGCATCAATTCAACAACTCCAACTATGTGTTGCATTCTCATTAAAAACTACTTAATGGATTAATCAACTGAGTTTCTTTCAAGCCTTATGAGAATATCGATCATCAAGGAGGACGTTAACACTCGGGGCTCTGAGTTAAAAGCTCATTTAACATCAAAAAATGACACACCTGAAGCCCACAGGTGAGAGGCAATACTGACTGGGCAGCTTCAAAAACATTAAGGTAACTCCAGGACATAAAAGATTCAGTGTCTTTTGGTCTAGAAAACTGAAGACTCCAGCCTGGCTTGTCATCATGTTTCATTTGATCCTGCTTTATAAGGATGATAGCCCTGGGGTTCCTACTCATTCTTGACGGAAACACAAACGGTCATGCTGTCAGGGCGGAACAGAAATCTTTGCTGTTGATGCAGCGTCTACCGGGCATATGAGCAAAGGGTCTGTATGGATCAGTGACTTCTCAAGGGGCTGATAAGCAGAGACAGACAGAGTCCTACCAAGCCTTCTTTATTTTCTTTTACAAGGATGAATTGCTTGATGGATTCTGGCAAACATCATAGAAGCAGTGTTTATCAAATATACTGTTGAGCTCTTGTGAAATTATAAGGTGTGATTTAGTGTGATAAAATCTCAGGATATGTTAAAATGTTGATTGATTTTTTTTTTACAGATAAATAATAAGGAAGCAAATTCACTTATTCACTACTTCAATATTCCTCACTATTTTGAGTCCTAACAATCAGTGACTTCAGTTATTACAAAGGTATTTGCTAACCAGAGATTCGCACCTCGCTGACATTTTCTACAAAACAAACAAAAAACGTGGTTGCTAGAAATCACAGTCCCCTCAAAAGCAGTTATGTATAGTAGCATGACAAGATAACATCACTCCAAAAATGACAGTTTTGGAAACAATATAAGAAACTTACCTGCTAAACCTTTATAGATGTGTCTTTGTTGTATACAAACATGAGGAAACATCACACAGAATGAGTGACATAAGTAAAAGTAGCAATACCACAGTGTAAAAATACTCTATTACAAGTAAAAAAAAATCCTGCAGTCAAAATGTTACTTAAGTATAAGTATTAGCATAAACATGTACTTAAAGTTTGGACAATAAAAGTACTCATTATGCAGAATGGCACATTTCACATTCATGACCTATATCATATTATTGTGTACAGTACATCAAATTTAATGTTGCAGCTGGTAAAGGTGGAGCTCATATTAACTACTTATAATAACCCATAATTTGAAGTACTTTACATACTGCTGGGTGGCTGGTGAGTCTTATGATTATAATGTATTTTATTTTATTCATTTAATCCTGAAAAGTAACTAGTACCTAAAGTTATCAAATAAATGTGGAGAAGTTGAAGTATAAAGTAGCAGAAAATGAAAATATTTATGCTAAGTACAGATACTGCAAAACTGTACTTAAGTATAGTACTTGAGTAAATGTACTTTCTTACTTTCGCCTGAAATGTCATCAACTATAAAAATCATGCTGAGGCTGATTTCAGCACAGTATGGTATCACCATCAGCTCTGTTATGAGGAAATGTTGCCTTCTGTTCCTACAGCAAGCACATCTGAAATGTCCAGGACTTCACCACAGCTCAAACCTAAAAAAGAACCAGAGGATCATACCACCGCTCTCTGGTCACACACACAAATCTCAGAGCAGATGCCATTCCAGCACAGTGTGAGCAAGGATTTCTGTATCCGCTCATCTCTATGCACCTCCTTCCCTTCCAGTACACATGATAATTCTCTGGCTGGGATCCCAAGCTCTGTGCGAACAGCCCAACAGTATCTGATATACAGCTCTACTCTGGCCGACACTCCCAGTTCCGAGCCATGCTTCTGCAGGACAAATAGGGGGTGCCAGACAAGATGTGTGTATGTTAGCAGGCCAAGTCCTCATAACACCTGATAGGCTGGATTTATTCTGAGCCTCAGGTCGAGACATGTGTCTGCACTTTGGCAGAGCAAGAGCTGTAATTATAGCGGGGAAACGGGACATGTAATGCAACGTTAATGGCAAAGGGACTGACGCTTCGCCCACAATGTCCTCTTTTCAAACATGAATAGTGCATTAACAGCAGGGATTCACGATGCTCAAACTGATTGGAGCTATTAAATACAATTTAGGACATGCAGAAAGGGAAGTGAAAGCTGGTGGCTGAGTGGTGTATATATGTAGACCAAATAAGCTTTGTCCTGGTTTAATGCTGCCAGTATTATTCAAGGTCCTCTGGGGGGTGGGGGGGAGGGGGGGTGCATGTTAATGGCGTCTAAATTACAGCTCTGAGGAAATTTTGAGTGTTTGTCCTCTCCTGCTTTTTTTTCTCCACTGTTGCTTTTTTTATTCTGTTTTGCTCATACCCCATTTTTCAGGCATTTCTTTATATATGTTACCATGTCTCAAAGAATTGAAGAAAAGCAATGTGGGTGTCTGCGAGATTCATGAACACACTATTTGTGCTGATTACTCAAAATAATGGTTAGACAAAAGGTCATGTATGGATACAGTCTATGTATTTGAGAGTCCGTGCATTTTGTCTGCTTGCATGTCTGAGAGCCACAGCCTGTGTCAGTGCATGTGCAGATCATGTTTTTCAGTGCACCTGCCAGCAACTGCATGTGACTGATGAAGCATAACCTTTTAATGTGTTTACACATTGACATTTCCCAAGATCTGTCACGTTCCTCTGTGAAACTAGAACCCTTGACATTCTTTAGGCTCACGTTTGCCTGAGCTGCTGGCTCTGTCAGCTTTCATACCATGCAAAGCTGACAACAACAACATAATTACATCAGATTCACTACCTCATCTGCCCCCTGTCATGCATGAAATCAAGCTTCTGTTTTTGCTTTAAAACTAAGTCCTCTGCCCACTGTCTGGATGTGATATAACCTGGACATCTCATGATCCTGCGCCATGTGAATATTTGATATCCTGGTCATCTTCCACTTACAGAGTACTTTCCAAAGTAATCTAGATTTCATAGTTATGTATATATTTGAAAGAAAGACTTTCTAATGTATTTCTGATTTATTCTCTCTTCTCTGTGTGTCCATCAAGCTTCACCAACCTAGTTGCACTAAAATTGAAGTGCAATATTGACTTTTTAAAATGAGACATCAAGCCCATGATACTGGCTCTTAAATGAGCCCTGACACCTCAGTGACTCTGGGTTTTAGTCCATCTGGTCATCAGGCTTCTCCATATGCCCACCCATGTGTTTTGGGTCTCCATATTGCACTGTGAAGTAAACTGGCAAACTCATCCTCAAAAAATTCATAATATTTTAACCCATGTGAACTTAAGATCAACTGTGAAAATGGAATTAAACTTTAAAACGCCAAGCAATGACCTCTTGCTTACATTAATATTAATACTGTATAGACTTTGGATTTTAAAGCTGCATTAACTGATTTTTTATACATTTATATTCAGGGATGTACGCAAACACTCTGAGGGGCTGTTGTGCTAACCAAAAAAAAAGGCCACACACCTCAATTTTAGGTGTCACAAATCAGGAGGTATTTGAATTGTATAAATATGGTCCTTTAACTAACCACAAATATGTTTTATATTTATAAATTATCAACTTTATTTATGCTGCCAACTCACACAACTATGCACCATTTCATATTTCAAATAACTACATTACCTTTTGGCTCACCATCTGTTCAAATAGAGAGAATGTTTAAAAAAAATCTTCTAGTATAATTCTTCACAACTTCCATAATTTACCTTTAGGAATATCATTCTCCACAGTATCTAACTTTGGGATGGCCCATGGAGGCCATGCATGGCCCATAACACCCTCATATAAGTGGCCTACCTGTCTGACGTGTGTCCCGATGCTCATCAGGGTCTCACTCAGACTCTGATCTGGATAGAAATAGAATTATTAGAATCAGAATTAAGAATAGCATTGTACACAACATACTCTGTTAAAACTTGCATGGGCATGGATGTGTTGCTGACAGTGGCCTGACTCAATGATTTCTGGTGAAGCCGAGGAATTAGACTACAGAAGCAGTTTTATGTGTAATAAAAATGCTTCTGAGGAAACAGGCCTCACATTACAGTAACTATGCAGGGGCCGTTGCTTGATATTTCTGTGATGCTTCACCTACTGGTCTGCTGAATCCAGCTCTGCAAAGTTGGGCTCCCTTTTGCCGCCTCCTTCAGCTCTTTCTCCCTCTGCTTAAATTTCCTCCTTTGGGATGGCATTACCTGGTGTAAGCACCAAAATTGACATTACTTTTAAAAACATGCATTTTAATTTGAACGTTACAAGCTTTTATCTCGTCTCAACTCAATGTTAGCTTCTTTCATATAGCTGACAGCTAGCTTTGCCAGCTAGATGGCTAGCTAGCTAAGACTGGTTCATCCATCCATTATCTATACCACTTATTACTGAATAGGGTCACGGGGGACGGGAGCCAAACCCAGCTGACATTGGGTGAGAGGCGGGATACACCCTGGACAGGTCTTCAGTCTATCACAGGGTTGACATGTAGACAAACAACCTCAACCGCTATCTAGCATAACCAGAACAGCTAAACAAATTTCTTTCCCCCTAGCTCAGCCAGTGAGGGCAAATGGGCTGTTGCCTGCACACCATTAGTCCGGCCTTGTGTATGGATCAAATCACAATATGTTTAAAGTTCAAAGTAGACTTTATTGTCATTCAAGACCATACAGGTGCACAGCAGAAACGTGTTGTGTGATTGTGTGTATGTGTGTGATTAAAGGAAGTTCAAGAGTATAATGACTTGGGGGAAGAAGTTCTTACAGAATCTTGCAGTTCTGTACCGTATACCAGCATTTTTAAATTCTGCTCTCCTCACCACTCTCTGCAGGGCCTCTTTTCCTGAGGCACTGCAGCCTCCACACCAGATAGTAGCCTGCTCTCTCTATGGTGCCTCTGTAGATAGTGGTGAGGATGGAAGGGGGGAGGTTTGCTCTTTCATCCACCGCAGGAAGTGGAAGTACTGTTGTGCTCTCCTGACTAGAGGTTAGGTTATCTGTAATGCGAACTCCCAATAACTTGGTGTCCCTGACTGACTCCACACAGATTCTTGATGCGGTTTTTGCATACAGTAGCAGTCATGGGTCCTTAGTGTTCAAATCAGACTTCAAATCAGCAATGTCATAATTTTACAAAACTAATTTAAAAAAGCTAAATCTTGTGTTTAAAAATCTTGAATGCAAGAGGTGTCCACATACTGATGCAAGAGTGGTTAACATTTGCCTTAAGGAAATAAAGAACACTTTTAATCGTCTATATAGCACAAGGAGCCACTTTCTTTAAAAAGTGACCGCTGCGTCTAAAGGCATAAAACAAAAGTAGCCAAGTTGGCCTTCAATTTAAAGCATTTGTGTTTGCCTTTTCACCATGTGCTCCCAATTTGAAAAACATGCTTACTTTCCTTTGGACCCCAATGCTCTTGTCAATGCAAATCAGGACGGACTCTCAGGCCAATCAATACAGACATGAGAAAGGATTCCCTCCTCGCACCCTAGGGATTCATCAGTGACAGGAGTCTGTTACTCTTGAGAGTGAGCAGACATGTTGGGGGAGCTGCTATGAATTGCAAATGCGAAACTACTGACATGCCTGCTATGCAGACTCCATGATGTACAGTATTATAGCACAACTGGGAATACTCTAGGTGCCTATTGCAAAAGCAAGGTCTTACTGTACAATGAGTAGTTGTTCCCTGAAAATTCTCATTCAGTAAAAATAGATTCAAATCACTGCGTCTGCTAAAGTGTGTGAAGAATTAAGAATTAGTTGTATTTCTTTATTCCAATGGAGCTCTGTGTTTGCACCTTTTTACCCCACTGGGAACTCGCCTCTTTGTATCCCACCAAAAGTTCAGCCTGAACTTCATCTGCTATGTAAAGAGTAATGGCACACAGTGTTATTTTTGTTCCATGTCTTTGTTTTTCATGAGTGTTTAAAGTTCAATTAGGGACACCTTATGCTCTGAGTTGGACTCATTAGACATGATGCTAGCCCGCACTCTCTGAAGAGCACTCAGGTTCCTGATTAATTCAGCTGATGGTGAAGTTTGACGCGCTTGCTCATTTTCTTCTGCTCTTAGTTTAAGCTCAAGGGGTGATTATTAAGCTTCCCTTGAGGATTTAAAAGGTTCAGAAGTTGTCAAACCCTTTCAGCGCATCCTTGTGCTCACTAATAACGGTTGCCAGTAAAAGTTCTGACTTGACTTGTGCTTGGGGAATGCAAGATGTTTGTATACTGTAACTCATCTCTGTAAATGCCACAGCAGCACATAAAGAAATAGTTCAATATTTTGGGAAATATACTCGCTCAAATTTTTATCAAGATGAGAGTATACAGAAGGAGCTACAGCCAGTTTGCTTAGCATAGCGGGAAACAGGGAAGTTAACAAAGTCTGCCTACCAGTACCTCTAGCGCTCATTAATTAACACTCTATATATCACTTGCTTGCTGAAGTGTAAAATGAACAATTTGCATGCTGGATTGTACAGCTGTGAAGTGGTAAGAGCTATTTTCAACACCTCTTATTATGGAAGTAAAAAAGCCCATTCCTTTTTTTTTCCAGAGATTGCGACAAGACTCACAGCTGGAGCTTCCACTGCTTGGTTTGGTATTAAACTTTTCTGGTTGAATCAGCAATAATTAACAACTGTGTTACAAAATATCGGGCTCTATAATAAAACAAAACTGATAACAAGCTTATGTATATAAAAACCTTTGTGGAAATCCAGAAAGATGTATTTCAGTAAGAACAGACCACGAAACAACATGCATTCTAAGTTATTTTTAAGTTAATTCAGCAACTGTGGAGCTTTGTTTTGTTAACAACTGTGACAAAGAACTGTTGTGAATTTCCCACAGCTCTTATTCACACCTCTTATTATTTTCTTTTCCATCCTCCTCTCTTGTATCATCAACTGAGGCTCATGGGTACTGTGGTACTAAAAGCTTTACACCATAATGGTGAACAAAATGTGACTTCTCAGAAATAATATAAAGCTATAGGGTTGTTAGTTTATGTAAGAGGGTCCCATATTTATGTTAAGTAACATTAAAGATATTGTTTAAAGAGACTACAGAATAAAGAAAACACCTTGAGAGAAGTGATGACCCCACCCACCTCGCAACGCTATTTCTTGGCTGCTTATGTTTGGATTAAACACTGTGTTCATTGCTGAGATTTAGAGGTCCTCTTCTCATTAACTCTTAGTAAGAAAGTGAATAAGTGTATTTCCCAAAATATCATACATTTTCTTTAACTGGTAGAGAATCATATAAACATTAGATATGGATAAAGGTGCCATCCTAAATTAGATTTGTTTCCTGTACCTGCTCCCAAGTCCTGCCACATTAATGTATCCCTCTCTGCTCATGTCAGGCCATTTAGGTTCATTACTGGTCAGCAGCTGCAGATGAGCTGTGAGTGCCTGACTGGAGTTTAGTGCCATGTGCTTCCTGATTGTGTGTGACATGTGGGTCCCAGCCCTCCAGTCCTGAGCTTTAATTATTGAACAGGTTCAGTTAAAGTGACCTGACGGTGACACGGAGCAGTGGCACAGTGTGAGAGGTGGACCGAGTATGACTGAATCTTTCTCCCTGTACGTAATAAGGTACAGGGCATGATTTGAGGGTATTCATGAGACTACAGTATATTAATACATCATCAGTTACAAGAAATAGCAGAGCAGGGTTGGCTCAGGTTAAAAATTGAGAGTGATTTGTAGGGCATATTTATTGCATGCATTTTGCACCCAAGAGACGTACATTTCTATGGCTGCTCATTTCCCATTCTGATTGTAGCTGCAGCTGATTATCAAAGAGTGAAATAGCAAAGCAATCCCCACATGTTTAGTGTGTTCAGCAACCATCAGGTGGGTAATTTCACAGTATCAAGCCAGCTTCTCCCACTCCATAACAAAGACAGGCTTGATAATTTTCAGAAAGTTGGTTATGTTAATGTACCAACGAATGTCAAGGAACACAACAACAAGAGAAGCAAAAAATTAAAACAAGTCTACCTACATAAAGACAGGTGGAAATGTAAACAGACATGTGAAGCTGAGGAGATCACTCTCCTCCAAATGAGTTCTGAAGACTAGTTTGTGCATGTATGGAAAGTTGAGAAGTAATGGTAGCCCTTGCATTAATAGGACGGCTGTTCTGCTGAGAGGTTGTTACTGTCAAAGATGAAGAAGTTGCTGAAGCCTCCCCTCTGTCTCCACACTGCTGTAAATCTGTAAACATCACTCACATCGTCCTCGTAAAGAAACCAAACCGATCAAGTTATGATTACACAGAATGTCGCTCAGTCTCTTTTAATGTACCACTATAAATATTTTTTATACGTGTCAAAAGTTTGGAACAAAGCAGGAGGGAGCGTACAGCTTCCCTAAAATAAGCCCACATTGTTTCCTCGTAGCACTGACAGCTTCAGACAAGGAATCTGCCTTTTCTTCATTCCCCGTTGGTGTTTCTCTCCCACACGTTTCTCGTGAAAAGACGAGTGCTGGTCTTTTCTAAGTCTGAAAAAGCAAAAGGGCTTCATCTTAAGTTAAATCTTGAAAACGATCATCTTCGTGGCTGACAGCTGCCTTCAATCTGAGCATGAGAGCGCAGCAAGTGTCATCTGAATTCATGATTTGGTGTACTTTGGCACCTGGGATTTTCTTTTCTTATCCGACCTCAAAGCCTGAAAAAAAATTGAGGGGTTTGATTGCAAACACATTCATAGAAAGATTTACAGTGTCATATGCCTTCATACTGTAGGTGCTTTCAAATTCACAAAACCTGTTCTTAAATAGATATGGAGACTGCCTCACACCCCAATTTTTCACTTCTAAGATATAAGCTGCAGCTGTAACATATGTTGTCAACAGCCTGTTAAACAGAAAGTAAAATCCTCCAACCTCCAGTCTCGACATCTGCCAAGCATCTGTTTTATAACGTCTGCCTCAGAGGTGCAGACTGGTCAGCTCCCTGCTTCAGAGACAGGCCAAATTAAAAGCACATAAACTCCTAGATTAAAAACCCTACTCTAGTGATAATGATCTGTTCTCCAATTTTACAAGGTTTTTCACATCACTGTATACTTCAAGACTCCACAGTGCATTGATTTTGTTAAAGTAAATAATAAGAAACCTTAAAGGAGATAAAAATGACTGTGATTGAAAGGAAAGTGTACGACCAGCAGAACAGAGGATAGAGTGATGGAGACTGTTAGGCATTTTTAGTCAGATAGAAATTGGATAGATACTTTATGTATTAGAAATGTTTAGTGGAGATAGGATGTCTAGTTAGACTGTTAAATGCTTAGTCATGCTTATGAGTTTCTACAGGGTACATCTGGTCAAGGATAACTAGAGAGAAGAGTTGATGACTGTCAGCAGACAGGATGTTTAATATTATTATTATGATGTGTATAACTGTAGCCTTAACACACACACATTGATTTGCTTCATGTTTTGACTACTGCTATGACCAGCTGCAAAGCTGGTAACAGAGACGTCTCGGTTGACGTTTCTGTGTAGTATGGGGCTAGCCCAACCGAGGGGATATAATGTATAGGCCTGGTGGGTTCAGGGGCTTTCATCTTACATCTGCCTGCGAGCAGTTTGGAGGTGCAAGATACCTGAGTGTGTAATGTTAATTTTACCTGTGATCCTTTGAATAAATCAGCACTGTTTTGTAGTTACTTGGACTGTCTCGTCTCTCAGAGTCAGTATGGTAAAAAGTAAGTGGTACAACAAGACTTAAGCTGGTTCCACAACACTTCTTGTGTGTGTTTCTATTCCCAGTAAATTGTTAAAGGAACAGTTCAATATTTTAGGAAATATTCTTATTTGCTTTATTGCCAGATTGAGAATCAAGAGAAGATAACTACAACTCCCATTCTGCTCAGTACAAACCTACAGACCACAGCTAGTTAGCTTAGCTTAGCAGGAAGGTTGGAAACAGCTAGCCTGACTCTGTCAGAGGGCAACAAAATCAGCCTACCAGCTTCTCTAAAGCTCAGCGATTAACACTGCTGGTAGTTGTTGTTTCCAACTAGCCAGCATCATAGCTTATAGTAGCTTAGTTTAGCCAAACTGGTCCAAACATTCTAGCTACCACCTGTGAATTCACAAAATGTCTGTTTGTGGTTTTACATGTAGTTATGTGCTGCTGGCATCTGGCTAGCTTTTCATATTTAACAGGCGACTATGATAGTGACATAGATCCTGTCATGTAACTCTCAGCAAGTCTTCTAAAATGTTGAACAATTCTTTTAAGGCCCAGACACATTCACAACAGTTTTGTAGTTGCGACTTTCTTCATATATCTGACCTGACAAACATGAGGAAAAGCTAATCCTGCACTTGTTTGTAACACTGAAGGCTGGTGTAACAGTACAACCTTTCATCAGAAGTACAAAAGGCAAGATACATGATACACATGCACTTCAGAGGCTCTGACATCCAGCTGTGAGTGAAACTGAAAAAAATAAAGACTCCTAAGTCTAGTCTTCCAAGGTTGACGAATATAAATGGCAAAACATGGTTTTATCCTTGCCTCACCAATCCAATGGTGTGTTTCTTTCACAGACAAATACTGTATGTTATTCTGACTCGGCTCTCCTTTCTCCTCCACTGTACTGCAGTAAAATGCTGACCTTCATTAAATGTGCTGTGAACTTAAAACGACAAAGAGGGACATGGAACTACAGTAGGTGAGTCATCCACCTTCTGTTTGTCCTGACCATAATCCTGCAGTTGAAAATTTTTCCTTTCCTTATTCATTTCTTTTTTTTAATGAAATGCAAACTCCCAAGGCAAAAGCTGCTATGTTTGTTCCTTCAAATACAATAGAAAAAGCCATAACTAAGATGACAAGAGCTATGTTGCTTCCGGTTAAAGCCCAAAAGCCCAAAGATGGTTTCACTACATAAGTCTGTGAAATGTTTCCTTCCATTCAACATCAAGAGTGAAAGAATTAAAACGGTAGCAATGTGTCAAAGCACCTGCAGCTGAAGTTCTCACTGTCAGACAACAACTCCTACAGTACATACATTGCTGTACATTCATTCACATTTTGCTTTCCCACATTAAGACACAGGTTACATTGGACCATCATTAATCTTCCATGACAGGGTAGATCACAATTGGCACTTCTGCCAATGATTAATTGCTTGCCTTTTTGTTACAAACACCTCAGTTTACTCACATCTGTGGTCATGGGTTTTTTTATTCAAACAGTAGCAGTAACATAGATGGATGTTAAAAAGCATTTTGCACCCAATGCATTTAGATAAAGGAAAGAGGACATCATGGAAGACTAGATTTTTTTGTATGTTAGAATGTACATATGTATATTTTTTTTTCTTCTGTGATTTAACCTAACGTTACTTGATGATATATCCTGTAGAGGGTCATGTAGGGGCTTGAGCTAATCCTAGGCTAGAGACAGGGTACACCCTGGACAGGTCGCCAGTCAGTCGCAAAGCTGACACATGGAGACACACAACCACAAACATTCACACCTGTAGGCAATGTAGCGTCAGCAGTCAACCTAAGCTGCATGTCAGTGGACTGTGGGAGGAAGTCGGAGTACCTGGGAAAAACTCCTGCAGGTACTGGGAGAGCATGTAAACTCCACATAGTCAGTCCCCAGTCAGCTGCTATGTTCAAACCCAAACCACCTCCTGCTGTGAGGTGACAGCGATAACCACTGTGCCGCTCATGTGGAACGAAATAATTTAATTTAATGTGGGGTCATATAAAAAGGCAGTCTGATGGCAGGGGCCGAGCAGAGTATGGTTACAGAGAAGCTGAGCTCTTTTGCAGATGACCAGTACTTGCTGGTGTCATTTATTTGTAGATAAACCTTTGGTTTCTTGCTTTCTTTGATTCTTATACGTATGGATGATGCACATTTGGAGGTGACCAAAATAAACCTCATTCACCTACTTACTCAACTAACTCTGTGTTCCCTTTTAAGAGGGTTGAAGAAGAAGAACCCTGTAACAAGCAGCTATGAGAAATTCATGCTGAGGGGGCAACAGATGCTTCAAAGCAAAAACTCAGCAGTGTGTGTATATTTTTCCATCCATAACATGGTCAATAGCATTGAACTCCAGAGGGCTCTGACTCAGCTGAGG
>NW_018127894.1:2566836-2569979 GCF_001952655.1 Monopterus albus | reverse complement strand
AACCAAAAAAACCCACATTCACCCCTAAAACGAGAAGAAATTAAGTTGTAAAATTGTAATATAATTAGCAATAAACTTCAAATTAGATTTTTACTGAAAATAAGAAGCCTCTATAATTGTTTCAATTGTGTGAATTTTAAAACAAAGCATTAAAATGGTTCTGGTCCCATTCTTTTGTCAAAAAAAGAGTTGGTGCATTTTAAATTATAAATAAGCCCTGAGGCAGAGAAGAACTTTGACAGTATCACCACCTTTGAACACAAAGGCAGCCTTCAGGAGGCTGTGGCTTAGGAGGTAGAGCAGGTCATCTCCTAACCGAAGGGTTGGAGGTTTGATTCCTGGCCTGTCCGGTCCACATGTCAACGTGTCCTTGAGCGAGACACTGAACCCCTAGTTGCTAGTGATATCATTGGTGTGTGAATGCTTGTGTGTGCGAATGGGAAATAATGTAAAGTGCTTTGAATGTGCTTCAATATGTATAAAGGCACTATATAAGTATAAGACCATTTACCAAAAACATTTGTAGTGTACACACTTGAAAGAAGTCATCTATCCATTAAATGTAATGATGCCATCTGATATTTCTCTTTCCTTTGTTTTAAATTTTAATGGCCCAGTTCATGTCTTTATGCTGCTGGGGGATGTTTCATAAATCAAATTTAACAACAGCCCCCCAGAGGCTAAACATTTCTGACCAGACTTGCTCCTCGTTGTGCTTTAAACTACATGAATACAAAGTTGATCCATGCATGATCAGAGCACCACTGTGAAGTTACAAGCCCCAGTACATTTACTCTTCCAATACAACTATGCCTGCAAACACGCTCTCAGCTGTTGACTGTGGCTCACCCAACAAGCAGAACATCAAATGCAACACTGCAAAACTGTGTTTGCTGTCTTTGATGAACATCTATATTTGCAGATTCTATCTGTTGGGATCCTTGTCTAAACGGTGTAAAATGTAGCCAGTTCTCAAGGTTACATACAGCTAGTCAGTATTTGAAAACTTTACTTCAAAACAGCAGTTCTTGTACTGTCGCTTTTCATTTTAAACTTCTGATGAACAGACTGCAGACAGTCTCTGTGTGCTGAATTCAAAATGTGCTGTACAGACTCTGGCAGTGCAGCAGTGTGTAATGAATGTGCAGAGGAGCTAATTTTGTTAGCTTATCCGCCAGCTCTGTTTTTTACTCATTGCCATTCATAGGCTGTAGGTTTGATTTGAAGTAATGTTATTCCCCCACTTCGAGGCCTTGCTGAGCCACAGTCAGCACAAACTTCACCCATGCTGACTCAAACAGCGGACAAAATTTTCTCAGCACCCGGGTCTCCCTTGCAGCGTCCAAGGCTAAAACATAGCAGGGTAGCAAGTCAGCTAAAATTGTTGTCCACAAGATCTGGAGGAATGCCAGCTGAATAATATTAATGGAGTTCAGGTTTTTTTTTTATTTATCATTGTTATCCACTAACACCCCAGGGTTGCCTCTGACTCCTTTACCCCTCACTCCCACAGTTTGTTTGTCTGTACATCTGTCAATTTCCTGCCTTCATTTTCTCTTTCACTTTCCCTGTTAGTCTCTGTCTAAGTCTCCATCTGTCCATGTATTTGTCTGTCTCTGTCTCTCAGACTCCGATCTCCGTCCTCTCTGCCCACTGTATCTTTGTGCAAATATCCAACAGCTTTTCTTCATTCCCACTCCGTCTCCTTCACCCTCCTCCTCCATCCTCGTTCATCTTGGTGTGAGTCAGCGCTGACAAATGGCGGGCGTATCCAGGTTTACCCATGGGTTTTAAATCTGCTGGCAGAGCCGCTGAGCTGTGCCAGATCGATGACAAAGCCTGTCAGGGCAGCTCTGGTATTCAAGGCTAGATTGTATCTGAAAGACCACGCGCCATGCGGTTAATGAGTGAAAGAAGCAGCCAGCCAACATTGATCAGATCAGCTGACAACCATCATTATATTCCTTTTATATAGGGATTTATGGGAAGAAAGAGTGATTGTTGAAAAAAGCAACCAGTGGCTGTTTTGTAATTCTGCAGGTCTGGTTCACTGTTTATTTATTTAATTGCAATCAATTCCAGAGCTAAGAAACAAAGAAATATTATCTCAAAGAGAGACAACATACTGTTTGAGCTTGAAGATTTAAAAAATGGTCCATGGCTCATGGCCCTCCTCAGCAGGTAGAGTTGGTCAGTAGTCTTAAAAAATGATGACTTCTTCAGTTTCTTCCACCCTTAACCTTTCCAAGCAGCTCAATTTACTGTGTTTGAAAGTATCAGAGACAAGCAATCATGCGCACAATGCACATTTCCCTAAGTGTCTCTGGATTTTTCAGTTTACCCAGCGAGATGTGGATGTGATTAAAGCAGCCATGGGTGAACAGAAAATACAAACCAAGGAAACAAGGGATGATGTCTACAAAACTTGTGAGTCTAATAGTCATAACGGATAAAATGGAGCATTTGGAAGTACAGTCCAAGTGAAAAAACCTGATCTTCGAGGGAATCAAGGAGTCAGCTGGAGAAAGCTGGACGGAAGCAGAATGTAAGGTGAAGGAAATATTAAAGGATAAACTGCAAATTCATCAAGAAATTGAGATGGAGCGGGCTCACAGAGTCGGGAAACCTTCTGATCGGGGACCGAGGGCGGTGATGGTAAAGGTGACGAAAGAGAAAGATAAGGCACACATACTGCAACAAGCAAAGAAGCTTAAAGGATCTAATATTTATATAAATGAAGATTACACCGAGTTTGTGAGAAAGAGAAGAAGGGAGTTGATGCCGAGGTTAAGGGAGGCCAGGGTGAGGGGAGACATCGCGTTCCTGCAGTATGACCGACTAGTGACCCGACCTCGGAACCAGAATCCAGGACCCATGACCAGCACGCCGAGGACCAGTATGCCGAGACAAGGAGAGAATGAAGGGGTCGCTGGACCCTCAGTTGTATGAAGAAACACGCAGGTATATTGATATCTGCGAGGGCAGATGAGCGTTGGAACTAACAATTAGCAGGAACCAACAACAAGTATGACCCACGTACGGAATGAGGAAAGTGATTTGCTGCAGAGGTTAATAGTTTTTGAGGGATTGGATCTGGAACTGAACACAATTGGAGACACTGAACAACATTATCATGAATCGGA
>NW_018127894.1:2527387-2566044 GCF_001952655.1 Monopterus albus | reverse complement strand
AAGATGATGTCATGGGGTAGGACTGGATAAGTCTGACTTCTTCCTACTCCATTCAAGCATGTTCTAGGTATAAGCAAATTGATATTGGATTAGCATTTGTTGGATATGTGTAAAATTATGTGTGTTGACATATCAACTGTCTTTACATGCTTGAAAGAATAAATCAAATCAAATCAAATTTCCCAAAGTCCTCTTGAAAACCCAGCAGGACAAGGAGAATATAAAAACTGCAGGAACACACTTTTCCCCCTAGAAAGACTGATGAAAGAAATGCTGACTGAGTTACACAAAGCAATGGAACAGCAGCTAGCACGGATGGGACGTCATGACTTTGGCTTTCTCTAGTCTCGCTGTAGCAAGCCAGATTTTGAATGAAAGACTTTATTGTCATTGTTTGCACACAATGGTACTATTGCTTGTGTATTCATACATGTAAACAATGTTCGCTGTGGTGAGTAATCGACTGTATGTAAACAGTCCACACTGACAGACATCAGTGGTTCAAGTTGTAAACTGTACTCACATAAAAATATGTCAAAACATGATACTGAAGTTTTTACCACACCTGGAACTCTTCCCCTTCCCATGGCAAACCAGAGCAGCATCTTTACAATAACATTTAATTCATCTAATGAAAAACAAAATTACCTCTACTTTATGATTCAAAAATAAGACAGGCTTTTACAGCCTTGGCAAGGGAAAGAAAGAGCTTCTAAAATGTGTTGGTGCAATTACTCCCTTACAGTGCTGCAGGCTTTTTAGTTTGTGTAAAAATATAGAAGGCTAAATTTATTAGAGGGAATGTTTGCACAGGAAAATTGATTTGGGGAACAGAAGAAGCAGTGTTCGATGGCTGAGAATCTCTGTGGGGTTTCTCTCCATGCTGATAGTACACTGAGGTGATAACAGGTGCAGCTATAATGGTTGATTTCCACTTGTTTAATAACAGCCTTGCAGCAAAAGATCACCATTATGGCCACATAAAATTGTAAATTTAAAACACCATCGGATTAATTTTACCTAAATTTACTGAGAAATCAACTATGCTATTTTTAAAATGAAAGCATTTTCCTCAGTGAAACCAACACAATTTTAAAAAACCCCTCAGTTACAGCAGAAAAACATCTATATGCATAAAGTTCATTACATTATTTAATTCAAAACCACAATGGGAGCTTATACAGTGCTGACCTTTCAAATGACTCTCTCTCTCTGCCTGTCACACTCACTTTCTCACACAACTTTTAGTCTCCCACTCTGCTAATCATTTGCATTTTCCATCATCTCTCTGAAATAGCAAAATAATGCAGAGAGCAGAGAGCAGTCCACAAAACACAATTATCATCTGTAGCACAAGTGCTGGGGGTCCCTACAGATCACTATACAAGCCCCTGTCAATTTATAGCTATAGTGTAACTTTTCACTTTATTGCCTCACTCATATAAAAAGCAATACCGAGGACAAGGCAAAGAAAATGAAATCTCATTCTTCATATTGCTACTTTAAACTCAGTCAGTCTGTTGGCAAGGACAGAAGAGTTTTACTCAACTTCAGAGGCCGCCAACTTCAACCCAGCAAACCGCGCTCATCTTCTGCTCAGGGATCCCTTTCTGTACCACTTCGGGTCAGCTGGAAGTGCATTTCCCATTGAGCTATTAATACATTTTGCATCTATTAGTTCTGTCAGTTTGCCTCTATATAAAGGATGGATTAAAGATATAATTGATTGTTGGGGCAGAGCTCTGATTGAGGTCAAACAGTATAGGCTACTTGTTGTCTATAATAAGAAAATCTGAGCTATAGTTATTTAGAGTTTCTTTCTTAAATCAAATTGATGTCCCTCAAAACACAGGCTGACCATGGCTTCTTCATATACTATAATGTATAGACCTGTTACTCACAGATATAAATGTTCTGATGTGAATAATTCATCTACAGTATATATCGGTCAGAATATATACTTGCGTGTCCTTTTGGATGCTGATTTACCCTTTAAAACCATCATATTAATAGCATATGGCATCGCCTTTTACTATCTGAGAAATATCTCTAGGGAAAAGGCTTTCTATACCAGTCTGAGTGAAAATCCCATGCAAGCCTTTATGGCTATTTGTCGAATCTACCTTCCTTCTGCCTCAAACATAAACACAGAAAATGATTTGACTGAAATCACGTTTATTCTGAGCCCTCTCAGAGGCTAATAACACTGATCTCCCTGATGACTGCCGTTTAATGCAAGTTCCTGAGATCTCTACAACAGACGGAGTGATAGCAAAATTAACGCTAGCTATAGAGACACCACACCCACATTTAGGGGAAACACAGCAGGTTAAAAAAAAAGGGCTTTCTTCTAAAACACACATGAAAATGATGAAACTGACTCTGATTATTTCATCTAACTCCCAGAAAAAAACTGAGCAAGTGTATTTCCCAAAATGCCAAACTATTCCTCGCTCTCCTGGTATATAACGCTCTTGTGGCTCCACACAGTGCAACAGCTGTCCTCCGAGTCTACAGTCCAGCTGATCTCGCAAGTCTTAGGCTTCACTAAAACTATTTAACAGCTAACCTGAGACTTGCAGCTAAACTGAAAGCAACACTACAGGTTTACATTCAGCTTAGCAGTTATTTGTGTCTTAATAATTAATGAGTGGATGCAGTCCCATTTTTACACTTGTCCCTTACCATCAATTTTCTGGTTCTTTTCCATATTTACATTTTTACATTCAAAAAGTAATCAATAAAATAAATAAATAAAACATTATGAACATCTATCTATCCATCTATCTGTTTTATAGGGTAAATGCTGATAGGAGCAGGAAGGAAGCATTTTTCACAGCAGATAAATTCTTCAGTTATTTAGCAATTAACACAAAACAGGCAGCCGTGATAAACCAGTAGACTAAATGTGTTCTGCTGTGACGAGCTGAAAGGAGCTTATCTTAATATCATAATGTTTAAAATCCACAGCAATTATTCTTCACGGAGGCGTGAAATTGATTCCAAACATTCTTTTTCTCCTCCTCACACAGTTTGATCTCTGCCTCCCCAAGACGACCTTTGATGAAATTCAATTCCGAACAATGAAACTTTATGCATCTCTGACATATTTCACCAAAAGATATCAAAGTTTCATCTTTGGTAAATAGTTCAGTAGTTTGGATTAAACAAATGGTTTGCTTGTATCAGAGAGGAGGTACTTTAATTGAAGCAGTCAACATTGGTTTGATTGATTATTCTGAATGTTTTGTGTGTTCTACAGGCTAAAATGCTAAAAGCTGTTTAGCCAGGCTATGACTTTCACTAACAGCTATGACAATCAGAGTGTGATGGAGTTTGAGAGTTGCAACAGCAGGTAAATACAGATGATACCCCACCATTACTGACAGCCACACAATTTCCCAGCACCACCTGCTGGAAGCTGCATGTAAACATGATACCTCACATTCTAGGGTGTGAGGTATGTCATTTTCCTTTAAAAACTGAAATTACACTGAAATTATTTCAGTCAAATGGCAAGTTTTATTTTATGATGATTACAGTAAGACTAGAGCAGGTTAAAATATGTAATCAAAATACTATAAAGGATTCACAAAACAAATTCAACCTAAGACTCAGGTGTTTCATTTGTATAGTTGTGAGAAAAAGAACAAACGACTGGAGAATTTCACACAGTGCTTTGTAAATTGTGATTTTTGTACCAAAGCAACTGAGAAATAAAATGTCATAAACTGAAGGACTTGCGCTACAAAGTGTCCCCAGTGCTTCAATTTCTACACACAATTTAGCTCATCAGACCATCAGTGTAAAATATAACGAAGCACAGTTGACAATCCTGATTTTGTGCAGCTTCAGTTCCAGTACAGCAGCAGAGCTCCAAACTTTACAGGGCAGCAGCCACAATTAGGAACATACTTCCATGGCGGCTTACCTGAGTGCATCTTGTGTTCACGTAGTCATTACTGGGCCTGGCTGTGTGTTATCTGCCTCTGAAACTGTCAGTAGCAGCAGCAGTAGTGCTCGTCTCCTCGAAGCAACTGCTGTGAGCTGGAGCTGCTGAAAAAGTTGGTTATTGAAAGGCGGACTACAGTCCTTGTAGCTCACAGCTGCAGTTCATTTCTAAAATATTATGTTTCAGCTTTGGAGAAGAAAATAGCACCGTAAATATAGTTCACATTGTTTAAAAAGAAACCAAAATTAATTTGTGGTTCAGTTTCTCTTGTATTCAGCCAGCAAACTGTTGCTGATTCAGTCTCAATACAGACTGGAATTGTACTTTATCTTTATGTATCTGCTACACACTGCATTCAAACTTTAATTATCCTGCTCATACACCACTGTACATTTCACCAGTGTCTCTAGTGTACCCTTTTGTGTGAACACAGGGACAAATTCACACATACACATATGTCATATTGTGGGGCCTCACCAAAAGTCTGGATTAGGGATAATACCTAATTTATTAATACACTGGATAGAAACATATAGGTCCCTGGTTATACTCCAGTCTGGGATCCTTGTTGCATGTCATATCACCTTCTGTCTCCCTGCATGTCCTAAAATAATAATGTTATATCCTCCAGAATCTATATTTATGGATCTCTATTTGATTAGGGGTCTTGCAGTGTGATGTGATTATGTGTCAGATGAAGCAAAAAAAAAAGAAATTTTTATAGCAGTGGAGCTGGCGCACAGGCTCAACTGCTGCACATGTTGCAACAGCTAGTGAGTGATATGCTGAAATACTGTGAAAATTTACAAAGCAGGCTCCTCCCAAAAAAACCTAAACATTTGTAAGTAGTAGTGTTTTACTGTTGTCATCATGGGGTTTTATACTTACCTAGCAGAAGTGTCAGAAGTGAAAGTTGTTCAAATCCTTTTTTAAATTTAGAACTTCACAAAAACTAAAGATGTGATGCATTATGAAGTTTATATTTACAGCAAATGGTGAAAAACAGCATCAAATAAGGATAAAAAGAAAGTACAACAGAGATCAATTCTTTCCCAGTGACACAAACTCAAACTTCCCCTACTCTGTCACACATCCATACATACGACCCTTTTCTACAAACAAGCATACTTGAAGTATTTAATCCACATTTAACATAATGTTCTGTGTTGCTTGGCCTTCTTTAAGTGCCCTTTGTAAACAGACTTGCATTATAAAGCCTGTGGGGAAATCAGGTAGAAGCTGTAATATTTTCTGACTGATTTGATAGCTTTGAATTAGAATTGATGAATTGTAGAGGGTTTTGATCCATAATGATTAGAGACTGTAGCGTGAGCTCTGTCTCTTCCAGTTAGATGTTCATATGGTGTCACTTATTTCTGAAATCTACTTGTACCTGCTCACGATGCCCTTGAAGAAGTCTTGAAAATGTAGGGCTGCAGACTATGGGACAGCAGCTTCTTTGGCAGCTTTCTCCCTAGCACTGATGAGCTCAGCACATCGTAGGCAGCAGTTGTAGTTGTAATCTGGGTTGCAATCAGGGTCAGGTAGGATTATGCCATCCTCACAAGGCTTCAGGACCTCAGTGCTGGGTGGTAAAGCAAACTTGCCACAAATGGGGTCAAAAGGATGGCAGAAAGGCCTGGTTGGAGCCTTGATGTCGGCTTTGGCCTCAGGGTCAGATGTCATAGCGCACAAAGCAGTCATAGCTTTACTTGGTTTTGCCACAAATGCTTGTGGACCTGGTTGATTGAGTGATTAATTTGTAATTTTGGTTCAAAACAGATGCAAAGCAGAGTGAAGATAGCGAGTGACCACATTATGCAACACCCATTTAATTTCACTATATCACTTAACAAAAATGACAAGAAAGAGACAATTCAACAAGCAAGGTTACACTAGATAAGTCAGAAAACTAAATTATGCAATCCTAGTAGATGGGCTTGGTGAGGCCGGACATCTTGGTGGCAGTCAGTTGGTTGCAGCCCGGATCAAACAGAGGGTTGCAATGTTGCTCTTTAGGGGCTTCCTCAGCAGCAAGGGGAGCACGAGCAGCGATGTTGGTCAGACACAGAGGATCAGCTGCTGGGTCACAGTTGGGGTACAGCAAATGGTAGAGGCTGGTGGGGGTCTGCTGGATCAGGACCAGCATGCAGTAGGGGTCCTTGGGGTCACATTTGAGTGCAGCATGGGGTGGGCGGGACCAAAGGCCGGGCGGTAGCCATAAGCTGCCCTCAGGTGATACTGCAGACATTCCACATCTTCAGGGTTGCAGATCTGCAGCAGCTCAGTCCTCTGCTCGGTGCTGAGGAAGGGCTCCAGAACAGGTGTGTAGGAGTAAAATCCAGTGGGGCTCTTCAGGGGTCTGGGCAGCACAGGGGTGAGGATAGAAGCTGGCACCTTGGCTGGAGCTGGAGCAGACTCAGACTCTGGGGCTGCAGCCCTGGGCACGAGGGGGAAGAGCTAGTAGGGGTCGATGTCGGGATTGCACAGCATGACAGCAGCAGACTTAATGTGCACAGGCATCACCACTGCAGCCTTTGGCTTGCTGGTGGACTCTGGAATACACTCTGGATCATCAGAATCAGCACAGGCTTTGTAGATTTCACTGAGGTGCTTGAGATAGTGATTGAAGGTGGGCCTCTCCTCTGACGTGTGCATGTTCTGCAGGTAAGCCCTGTACAGGCGATCCAGATCTTCAACCTGAACAGCCGGATGAAAAAGAGGCAAAATCACGTTAATCTGCTCTGATCCAAAATGATTTATGTGGTAAAATGAGCAGAATTAAACTGAAAATAAAATTAAAAGAATTCAGATGTGATAGATTCATACAAATCGTTACTACTCAAACCATCCAGCCTGACTCTTAAACCAGAGAGCTCACACTGGCACTAAGAATACATGCTGGAACGTGAGCTGCATCCAAAAGTATCTCAGCATAATAAGAGGGTAATGGTATATTAATTCTCTTATATAATCACAGACTGAACAATAAAGAATTTATCATTATGAAAAATAGGGAACCTGTTAAATCTACTTTAAAATTGTCCTTAAAAGCAGTCTAGTGATGCAAATTGTTGCCTCTGTTTTAAAAGAAGAAAGTGTTTTATAATTATGGGTGGGAGAAACTGAATAATTCATATTCACAAACTCCACTCACTCCCTCCTGGTTGTGAGTGTCCACAAAGTACTTATACCATCCCCAGAAGTTCGGCAGGCGTGAGAACTGGGGCACAGCCAAGACCTGGGCGTTCCTTCTGCTGTGGGTCTTCAGACCAGCTGTGCCCTCAAATTGGACATCATTGGACACTGAAGCCACCGAGGGGAGGAGAAATGTTAACCAAATTCTGTGCAGATTTAACAATTCCTAGTGGATGTAGTGAAACTGAATAGATAAATACAAAGGATGAATAAAAAACATGTATTAGGTCCTTATATTGATGTCACTATTTCTAGGCACAGACGAGCGATCCTTAGTTATGTTGCATACTTGATCATGTTCTTTTGTAATTCTATGACGTGTTGGCATACAGTATTTATTTGATATGTTTGTTTTTTGATCTGTCTAACTGTGAAAATTTGCTCCACTTTAAGATATTCCACTTGCAACATCAGAGAAAATAATAAATATTTATGAATTTATCAAAGGAACAGTTTGACATTTTGAGAAATCTGTTTATTTGCTTATGCTTAACAGGAAGACATAGCTGGCCTGGCTCTGTCTGTAACAAAGTCTGCCTACCAGCAGCAAGTTCTCTATCTATCTATCTAATTTTGTTTAATTTGTAGACAAAACAAAGTGTACATGAGCTGTTATATGAGAGATTATGCTGCCATGGCTTGTAGCTGTTTCCCTTGTTTCCTTCTTTAACTAAACAAACAAGCTGCAGTTACCTGTATGTGTTTGCCAAAATGCCAAACCGCTCCTGTATGATCTAAAAAGATATATGGGCTGAAACTACGGGCGTTTTGGTTTTTTATGTATGTTTAAAAGGTGTTTTCTTCCAGTGTTTTCTGTTTCTGACTAGATGAGTTTTATCTGTGGATAAGATGTACAGGATGGCCTCTGGTATTTGTCTGGTGCTCCTCTTGATGTGTCTCCTCAGAACTGACTCTTACGAAGCAGCCATAGAGTTGAACTGACTCCTCTCTAAGACACTGCTAACAGAAATGCATCTTTATAACACTTGCAGATCAATTTGTTGCAGGGTTACTGGATTGGATTTGAGCTGCAACCACCAATTACTTTGATTATCAATTGACCTAATGAATACTTTCTGAGTAATCAGCATAAAGTAAATATTTAACATACATAACACAAGTTCCCAAAGATGAATTGTTTAAAATGCTAGGTTTTTAATTTAGTGTCATATGATTCTTAGAAAAGCAGGACATCTTCACAGTTGAGAAGCTACAACCACCAAATGGATGGTATTTTGTCATCAAACATTATTAAATTAATTGATTATCAGAATTGCTTGCTGGTTATTTTGTCACTTTTCAGTTGCCTCAGCTCCACATTGGACACAGTATGTTATTGTGATCACCACTTGTAAGCATACAGTTTATGTTGTGCTAAGGTAGATGATGCAGATTTATAACCTGTATCTTCCTTTAAATGTCTGTGATTTAGGTGACTAAAATGCCCAATGTGTCCTACATGCCACAGCACTGGTCTTCACCTTGCTCCTCCCTGTGCTGCTCCACTGGAACAGCTCCCAGAAACTCTGTAAAACACAAGCAGCAGATGCATTAGCAGACTAGGAGCAGATGTTGTGCTTTCCTTGAACATCAGGGAAAACACTGACCTACTAATAAGCCCCTGGGTGAAACACAGCAGGTGCTGGGGTTCTGGCGCCCTGGCACAGCCAGCACAATGCAGATTGGATGCCCCCCTACCCCCCTTCTTCTCCTCCTCCTTCTCCACGCACAACTACACATGCTCAGTTAGGCTTTGAAACCAACTATTACTACTGGGGGCCTCCTTAAAGTTACCCTGTAAAAGTACAAAGAGTGGGCCCTCACATAAGCCAATTAGCAATACACTGTAAAAGTTGGAAGGGAGGAGACATGTTCGTGTACCTCCTTCTTTCCACACCTTCTTTCTTTTCCTTCAGATGTTTACAACTGAGAAAACAGCCAAGTCCAATGATTATGGCAGAAACCTCAGGTCCCTCTCAGTTCTTAATGTGACAAATTTCCTAGAAGGATGAACATCTTTAAATGACTCTAGAAAGATTTTGTCAGGCTGCCTTGCCATCAGCATGTCATGCTATTTTATTGCAAAATATAGGTATGAATGATTTAATGTCTTAATGACTCTGTGCCATAGATTAATGTGCCAGTGCCCAGGTTTGTAGAAATACTAAGATCATTTACTTAGGTAGAAGTAGCAGTACAGTGATGTAAAATTACCACATTACAAGTAAAGGTTATGAATTTAAAATGCTACTTAAGTACAGAAAAATGCACTTCACATATACAACCTATGTGATTTAATATATTATTGTTACTAATGTATTTATGTGAAAGTAGTATTTTACTAAGTAGAGCTTATTTTCACTGTATTATACTGTTCACTGTTATATACTTCAATCTCAAACATTTTACATAGCATAATAGCATATGTCATATTATATAAACTGTTCACAGTAAGCAGTAATTTTCAGATAAATGTGGCAAAGTAAAGTACAGTTGTAATTGTAGAGGAGCAGAAATAGAAAGTCATGTAATACTGCAGCACTGAAGCTAAGTACAAGCAGCTCAAAATGATATTTAAGATAAAATAAGATAAGATAAGATGATCCTTTATTCTCACTGTAACACGTACAATGAAATTTTAGAGTGACCTCCAGTCAGTACAGCAAAAGAAAAAAACATAACATATGAAATACAAAATAAACAACAGACCTCTCTGTACGTCCTGAGGGCAAACAGAAACAATATTTACAGAGAATGCAACAGAACTCTCTTAGCAGGTCGAACTTCTGGTATCATACTGTAAAATTATGATCCAACTAGTCTTCAGCTGATTCCTGTGTCTCTGGTTTTGTCAAGAGCTTTCCAGCTAACTCTTAGATATGGAAAACCATGAGAAGATAATGCACTTGGAACAAAGAGGGAGCTTTTATTGAATTCACTGATACCAAGACAATAGAAAGGATTGAGGACAAGCTGTAATGGAACGTTTCAGGGATTAGTGAAGAAAAATAAAACTTTTTTCACAATATGATAATAGTTACTAAAGCGATAGAACCAAACAATTGAGAGCTTGAAATGTTCTTTTCTAATACTTAAAAGATGGATGTTGAATTAAAGCTGCTGTATTTAACAGTTTCACTCCGAATTATAAGGAACCTTCTCAGTTTTTATTCAAATGTTGAAGTTGCAGGCTGTGGCCCCGTTAAGTGAAAGTGTTTAATCTTTAGCACAGTCAGTCCCTACCTGCAAAAGTGCTGAAGTTATGGCCTTCTGTGATCACCTCTGGATCCAGCAGATGTCTGGATCAAGCTTCTTGCGGGGGAGGGTTGCTGCACTGTCTGCACCCTCTACCTCTCTGCTCCCCTCTATGGGGGGGATGTGCAGGGAAACATTTTTGATCAATAAAGTTAAAAAGGCATGTCATGCTGTTAGGCGCTCCAGGATTGGCTCCTGCACTGAAATCCATCCAGCCAATGGGGCTCCTGTAATGAGAAGAGGTGAAGAGGTGTCTCAGGGGAGACACGTTAAAAGAGGCCACCAGGTTTCTTTTCTCACTGATTTTGGCGTCATCGTGCCAGGTAACGTTGCACGTGAGCCACTAGTTGATTTTCAGATTTGAATATTACATAAATGGCTCAGTGGGTGTGAACTGTAAAAACTGTAAGCCGTTAAATCCACAGAGCTTAAGGCTTCTGTCACAGGAGCACGGACTCATAAAGAAGCACCTGCAGCTGTTGCAGAGGTAGCACTGATATAACTGTGAGGAGAAACAGTAGAGCAAGAGGTAGACCTAGTATTCACGGTACTTTCCTGATGTCACACAAAGGACAAGCATACATAAATCTAGTGACAAATACATAGCGGTAAATAATAACCTCCCCTACTGCTGTAGAGAAATCAGTCTTTTGTGTTTTATATCTCCATAAGAACAGACTCTGTGTAGACATAAACTGCAGTGAATAAGAACCATTCCTGAGGTAACTACTGTCTTTCATCAAAATACTGACAAACGTGTGAGCAGTATTGTCCAGAATGTCAGGATCATGAATCATTCACTTCAGCGATCCAACACTACATCCAAGCAGCAGTTGCATCAGCCTGTTTCTAAATAAGTCTGCAGCAATGTCTCTGTCTCTGAGTGCTGCTACTCAGGTTTGTTGTATAGGAATGAAAAGTTATTGTTGGAAAAACAAATTCACAAGAGTTGTCGTTCTGCTCATTCAGAATGGAGATTTCTAAATGTCACTGGTCGGACCAATAAGCCTTAAAAGATAGTTTCACATTTGCAAAAACATAAACATCAGTAAGAAAACCAGCATTCTTTTCCTTATCCATTAAGCAGGCCTCATGCCACTAATGAAGCGAACTGCTGCTGCTGCTGTAGAAAGCAGAGTCATCAGGACCAGCATGCCAACACCACTGTTTGTTTGTTACAGGATCCTGATGCTTGGAAATGCCACGTAGCCTGAACAGTCTCTAAAGGCTGTGTCAGTGGAATATAAAGGAGCTATAAAAACTAGGAAAACATTAGCTATAAAATGCAAACCACACAACAGGTAGTTATATAGTACATGTACCCTGTATACTGCTGCATAGGTATGTGTCTTTAAGGGCAGATATGTCCTTTAGATGGACTCTTTACTGACACTAACCTGTTCCAAATGTGTTTGAGTTCATTTTAAACTGGATGTTATTTACAATATTTATTACAGACACCCCCTTCTTTGAGGCCAAATAATGAGTCGGCATTATTTAACTTGTATACTGAACTTTCTATATGAATGCTCTCCCATTCTTTGGCACATTTAATTGTGTGTTATTGACTAAGTAGTTCACCCTTTAACCCATAACTTTAACTCCTTACATTTCTTTTAATCATGTACTCAGAACTTTAGGAAAACATTTAAGCATGACTAAACTATTTCAACCTTTGACCATTTTTCTGTCAACTCTTTATTCGAACCTTTTCCAATCCCAGCTGACACTGGGTGAGAGGAGGGGTACACCATGGACAGGTTGCCAGTCTATCACAGGGCTGACACTAAGAGACACACACACACACACAGTCACTCCTATGGGCAATTCAGAGTTCCCAATTAATCGAAGCTGCGTGTCTTTGGACCGTGGGAGGAAGCCAGAGTACCCGGAGAGAACCCACGCGAGCACATGGAGGCACAGGGTGAGCCGGGGCTCAAATCTGGAACCTTCTTGCTGTGAGGCTGCCCTTTTCCAACCTTTTATTCATTACTTCTACTTATTCCAGCTGTTTATCCATTACTATAAGCTATTGTGGCATTTATCCATTTTGTTTGAACTGTTTATTAATTACTATCTATTTCAACCTTTACTTACCAAACTAAACTGTTCTCTTGCCAACTATGCTCTGTATGTTCAGGTGTTACAGCTGACTTAGTACTATGCAAGAGCCTATATAGGTATAGCAGCATCTCAAATGCCTTAAATCCTATTGTTCCTATTAAATTAAAAACAAATTCTAATTATTCTGCCACTCACTTCCTAAATGCTGCTCTTCTACAGTCACATAGTTTATCCCCAGAGACTGCCCCTGTCCTCCATGACTGATGATGACTCAGCCTTGACTTTGATCACTGGAAGTTACACATTTCAGAATAAGTGGGGCTGTCACAGAAGGAGACAAATGGCTGTCTTCTGCAGTTAAAAGCAGGACAGCCATCACAAGAGATATTGGTCTTTTTCTATACATGAAAAATTCAGCATAACTTAAATATTTTGGCTACAAACCCAGGACAGTCTACCCGGGTGATAGGAACTAATTCTCCTTCCACCTGTCATGCGAACTATGGCTCTGTAAATGCATGAGCCACTGAAAATCACAACAAGAAAAGCTTTATTCATCTTAGGGAAATAGCTTTGTTGCAGTTGCTCAAGACTGGAAGCTGTACAAGAAATACATGAAAGCACTAGGGTGCTGTCTGGAGTCTCAGGGTAACAGAGCGGATGTGACACATGTTTGCTGGGCAGAGGGATGTAAGCAACAACCATGATGGCACGTGAAAGCTTCCTGAGTATATAGTATGGACATTGTCCCACAGCTACAGTTCAAAATCTTGACTATAGTAATATCCCATCCCGGTAATGTGACTATGACACTATTTGCTGTTAATAAAAGTGGAAAGCCCTTATCAATACACCTTATATCTGCTCTTCTCTGTTGTTCAGACCCATCTCTTTTCCCTCATCATTTTTGTAACATCTGTAACAGTATTGGTGATATCAGCCTGGGGTATTGATTGGAAAAGAAATAAGCAGTACCACATATCACTATGAAGTGTTTATTCTAGTAAATAGTATAACTGCCAGAATAACAAACCATATTTCTCTCTTGGGGCATTTTTAGCCACACTAGCGTTGCGGCTCTGTGGATGGTGATGCCAGCTGCTCAGTCAATGACAATCCCATTACCCTCAACCATACTTTGTTTTGTTTTAGCATGCTAGCATGGTAAACACAAAGCTAAACAACACAACTGCAATGATCATGTTAGCTTCATTACTGTGAGCATCTTAACATGCACAATTGGATTTTAGCTCCAAGCACTGCTGTGCCTCAGTACAGCCTCACAGAGCTGCTACTCTTACTCTCATTAATGTGATAGAAATTACAGCCTGATCTCTGCATTGTCTTGCATACCCAGAATTAGGGATTTTTAATAATGTGCTTAAAGTGTTCCACAATTAGCATTTCATTAATCAGAGCCTGTTACTTTTGCTCCTTTATAAATTGTACAGTTATTTTGTGCTGTGCCTAGACATACTAATTATGACTTTCTAACGCCTTTTTAATAAAGTTGATCATCTCCTGTTGTTACAGACACAATTTGCCATAATACTTCATGTTGAAAACCCCGACCAGGCAAAGGCTGGTGAACAGCGCTGCTCAGTTCTTTGAGTGCAATTAATACCATTGTCTTGTACATATCGGTTGGACATTTCTCTGCAGACAGCACAGTTCTCCATTGTGCTGAATCTGTATAGCACACTGTCAAAACCCTGCAGTTCGCATTTTGTGCTCTTCAGAAAGCCTCTTATCAGTCTTCAACTTGTGCCGAATAGCAATAACTCCAATATGCTGTTACCCAAAAGTGGAATATTACTGACCTCCAGATCAGCATTCACATCAGTGCTGATATTGAGCCTCTCATTATACAGTAAATACTTGGATTTCAGTGATAAATCTACATGATACGTTACTGAGACTGAAAAATACTATACAGTGCAGACACTAGGTTAGTCTCTCACCTGTTCTGTAGACATTTTTAAAGCTGTCTGTTTCTAACTGTGCTGATGTAGTCTACAAACACACAGCAGTCTGTGTGCTGTTTACCTATAGGCCCACTGCACACCACTCTCTACAACATACTAAAGACTCTGATTAATAACACTCCTGTCTAAACACTGCCACATCTTATTTTGTTTACTGGCTACATTGCAGTCGCCGCCTGCCTGCCTAACCAAAGTGTCAGGCTTTAGCTTCCTCAGATTAACTTTCACATTCAGCACTATTTCTAGAATAAACTGTCATTTTAAGATTTGGCTATGATAAAACAATTCAGTATTATCAACTCAGCAGTGTTGTAGTCGAGTCACTAAAGAGTCCGAGTCAAGTCAGAATCACCAAAGAATAGTGCAAGTTGAGTCCCCATCACCCTAGTCTGAGTCAAGGTCTACATGAAACCTAATAGACACAGCTTTCACCATTTTAGATTCTATATTTTCTAATAGTGTATCGCATCACCATATTGCTCAGCAATTTGATACATACAGTCTTATGCAAAAGTTTAGGCACCCCTTGATAAATAACAGATTTTGGTGATTTTTTATTTGAACAGATGTTAACACAGTTTCTCTTGGAAATGGAAAAAATGCACAATATTTTCTGCAAACAGTGATGCATAGTTACTTCTTATGCCATAAATTGAACAAAAATAAAAAATAAAAACATTATTATGGCATGGTGCAAAAGTTTGGGCACCCTACACAATCAGTACTTAGTAACACCTCCTCTGGCAGATATCACAGCTTGCAAACGCTTTTCATAGCCAGCTAAAAGTCTTTCAATTCTTGTACTTGGGATCTTCTCCCATTCTTCCTTGCAAAAGGCTTCTAGTTCTGTAATATTCTTTGGTCGTCTTGCATGCACAGCTCTTTTAAGATCTACCCACAAATTTTCAATGATGTTTAAATCAGGGGACTGTGATGGCCATTCCAAAACCTTCAGCCTGCGTCTCTTGAGGTATTCCATAGTGGATTTCGAGGTATGTTTAGGATCATTGTCCTGTTGTAGAAGCCATCCTCTTTTCAGCTTCAGCTTTTTTACAGATGGTGTGATGTTTGCTTCCAGAATTTGCTGGTATTTAGTGGAATCCATTCTTCCCTCCACCCGTGCAATGTTTCCTGTGCCACTGGCTGCAACACAACCCCAGAGCATGATAGATCCACCCCCATGCTTAATAGTTGGCAAGGTGTTCTTTTCATGAAATGCTGCTCCTTTTTTTCTCCAAACATGCCTTTGCTGATTGTGTCCAAAGAGTTCTATTTTAACTTCATCAGTCCACAGCACTTGTTTCCAAAACGCATCGGGCTTCTGTAGATGTCCTGTTGCATACTTCAGACGTTGGATTTTATGATGGGGACGCAGATAAGGTTTTCTTCTGCTGACTCTTCCATGAAGGCCTTGTCTGTGCAAGCATCGCTGCACAGTGGAACGGTGCACCACCACTCCTGAGTCTGCTAAATCTTCCTGCAGGTTTTTTGCAGTCAAATGGGGGTTTTGATTTGTCTTTCTGACCAGCATACGAGCAGTTCTGTCCGAGAGTTTTCTTGGTCTTCCAGATCTCATCTTGACCTCCACAGTTCCCCTGATCTGCCATCTCTTAATTACATTTCTTACTGTGGAAACTGCAAGCTGACAACGCTTTGCTATCTTCTTGTAGCCTTCTCCTGCATTGTGGGCATCAATAACTTTCATTTTCAGGGTCTTACACAGCTGCTTAGAGGAACCCATGGTTGCTGGGTGTCCACAAGTGTGTGCACAAGGTTTGAAGAGTCAAAGTATTTGTACAGCTTTGAAATTGGCATTTACCAATGACAGCTGTTGCTGTGCATCAGATCTAACGAGCTGATTAAGGTCTGATACCTTGTGAGAGACTTTGAGACTCTGGAACTCTTAGGGTGCCCAAACTTTTGCACCATGCCATAATCATGTTTTTATTTTTTATTTTTGTTCAATTTATGGCATAAGAAGTAACTATGCATCACTGTTTGCAGAAAATATTGTGCATTTTTTCCATTTCCAAGAGAAACTGTGTTAACATCTGTTCAAATAAAAAATCACCAAAATCTGTTATTTATCAAGGGGTGCCTAAACTTTTGCATAAGACTGTACAAATAATTTAGAAAAAGGCAGAGTGCACGCTTCAATGGGGAAAAAAAAAAAGTCAAAGTCCTCGTCTTCAGCTTCAAAGTCCGACTGAGTCAAATCACTAGTCCTGAAAATCAACTCAAGTAGTTACAACATGGCAGGTCAGGGCTCAGGCAGTACAGGTGAAAGAATATAAATAACAATCCCATACCATTTTATGGCTTTGTGTGATAGTAAAGCACCTAGCAACTTGCTTTTGAAAAGTGCTATAGTTATATGATGACATGTCAAGTGCAGGATAAAGTACACCGACTATCTGATGGTCAAAGTTCATTCTTGACCTTTGACCAGCAGTTCAGAAAACACTGCTTTTCTGGAGCTTTCATTTAGGACTACGACTAACATTTACTTTAACGACTTATCAGTTAATTGTTTGGTCTATAAAATGGCAGCAAATAATGAAAACACCCATTCAATTTCATGAACTCCAAGGTTATGTTTTCAAAGATTTTCTTTGTTCATCCAACAGCCCAATCACCAAGAACAATCAATTCCCAGTTAAGACAAAGAAAAACTGCAAACAATTACAATTAACAGGCTGGAATTTCATTTTTGCTTGAAAACCTGCAAATAATTATTAATGAACAAAATAACTGCAGATTAATCGATTTGTTCAGCTTTGCTGAATCATTTTGCAAGATCCTCATCAGCAGAGTTGTCCAGATGTACATAGATGATCAAAACTACAATTTCTGAGCACTTTAAGGACTTTTAAAGAAAAGCCAGTCATCAGCCAATAAGAAATCTCCCTTTGATCATGTGATCTGACCAACAACTCCAGAACAACTACTACTGTGAATGGGTCTTGTAGTTTTCTTAAAGAACAATGACCAGCAGCATACAATGTAAAGATCTGTGCTGCATTACATCAGAAAATGACTCATGTTGTCAATTTACAACTAGAATTAGCTTGAAATCATTAACTGATAAGACTATATTTACTCTCTTGCAGTAAGTTTGTAAAATTTGCTATTAAAGCATTAAATATAAATACATACTGGCAATGTTCACCTTGTCATTTCTTTGCTATGTAAAGCATCTTTGACACTCTAGAAAAGCATTCAATAAATAAAATGCATTATAATTACAAAACAAGAAAATCCACACACACTTGCTGCTTCATAATACATAAAGTGCTATTTACTGATTTTTGACTAGTCACATGGACTCCCATCACAAAAATAACATCACTACTGTACACATTTGCAAATGTGTAACAGGAGACACTGCATATATAAAACTAAACACACGGTGTATGTGACCAACACAGTTATACAGGTAATTTAACCCATTTTAACAGACCATCGTTTATAAGAAACCATCTGCAGTATGTTTTAAGCCCAACAGCATACGGACACTCTTGCCGCCCATCGTACATGTAATTTTGCCCCTAACAAATGTTCAGGTGTTCTCCTGGACACAAATCCAGCCAAGAGCAAGCTCTTAATTTTAACATACTACATATGAAGGAATCTTTGGGATCTTAAGAATCTCAAAACATCTGGCACTGATAACATGTTTTTAAGGATGCTACATAAGAAACAAGGACACCTTTCCACACACACCAAAAAAGTGTGTGTTTACACACACACACACACACCAAAAAATAGGTGGGGAACTGTGTGAAAATCATCCATCACTCCTTATCGTCTGTCACTGGATGTCATCGTCGTCAAATAGATCCTCAAAATCTGTGGAAGGAAAACAAACCCACTGTTTATACACTGAAGCTGCATGACAGCTGGACAATAAAACTAGGGCAGCATTTCAAATGTTTCTGCAAGCCAGGCATTTTCTCATAAAACAGTCTTATAGGTTGATGGGTCAAAGGGGTGCAAGGTGATAAAAGTAACAGGAATGCAGTTGCTGAGGAGTCTGCAGACTGTGCATCCTGCTGGCCTGATGGTTTGTGAGGTCCAAGTTTAGCAGAATGAACATGCTTGGTAATATTATATGTCACATTGTCTGCTTCTGCAGGCAGCCTGCACAGAACACTCACTAAAGTCCAGCTTACAGGAAAATAAGCTTTCATTTTATGGTGAATGCTACACCATCAATACATGGTTGGACGCACTTTACTGGCTAATTATCACTGTACCGTAGCATTAAGATTTCCTTTAACTGAAACTGAAGGGACCAAAAGCGCACAAACGTATGTGAAGAGCTGTGTCAGCATAATGTCCATATAAATATTGCATCACTTATTAAACGTCCAGTCAGGGTTTCTGTACAGTCAAATTATATCCTTTTTAAAACCTTCAGATGTCCAACGTGCCTGGTTTACTGAACAAGACATTAATAAATATAAGCATCAGTGCAAAATTATATATAAAAGCTGCTGCCCGACATAAGCCTCATGCAAAGCACATTCACAGAACTCCTGACGAGAAATCTGAGGAATGTGCGTCACATATGATGAGAAGCTGTGGCTGTTTGATGTAGCAGCGCCTTGGGACAGAGATCAAGCTACATTATAAAACAGTTTGTGAAAGGTGGGCAGGGGCACAAGGAATGTTTTGGGGCCAATAAAGAGATTTCCAGCTGTGCAGCCAGATGCCCAGGGGTGAAGTAACATCAAACGGTAACAGATAGTCTGCTGTGACTGATAATTTCCTATCTTAAGATGACAGACACCTCCTCAGTTCACCTGAGACAAAAAACTAACTTGCACAGAGGATTGTTACAAAGTGATCTATGGACAAACAGCAATCAAACCTTTTCCAGAAAACTCAATACTCAAGTCAGAGAGGCAGCTTTTGTATATTAATTTAAATCCAAATATTCTATTCAACTTCCGATATTTTCATCAAAACTCTACAGTGGCTTCTGAAAGTATTCAGCCCTTCACTTGCAGCACTTTGTGTTGCACATTTAAATGCAAATATTCCTACCATTTACACTCAATAACCCATTACAACTAAGTGAAAACATGGTTAATAGTTGACACCTTTGTAAACCAAAAATTTAAATCTCTCATTTACAAAAAGTATCAAGAGCCTTAATTCTGTAGTTTTGTAGAAGCCAGTTTTGTCCCAGTTACAGTATCCAGTCTTCTTGGGTATTTCTTTACAAGCTGTGCACACCTGGATTTGGGCAGTTTATCCCACTCTTCCTATCAGATTAAAACAAACATGACATACCTGAACACAAATGGAGTGCAACAGCAAGGGGTCAAAATATTGAATGAAATAAATTCAATTTAACAAAAGCAACAACTGCTGCATACAGTTGGCAGTCTGGCATCAAAAGAAAAGAACAGCCTACTGATGTTTCTATCTTCTGCAGTAGCAGTCAATGCAAGACAAGTAATAGTAACACCCACTTCAGCAATATTAACCCAAAACTCCTCCTGGTCAAATCAACCTGATCAGTTTTAGGGGCATCTGGCTGTCAGCAACTACTGTGGTTTTCATCTTGCTGTTGGTGGTCACTGAAAAGAATTCATGTATAAAAACATGCATGTGTACCAAATTCTCCATAAGATATGCAACCCGGTTCACGTAAAAAAAAAAATAGATGCATTATCCTTTTAAATGCAGATGCATAAGTGAGGAGTATGTGCAATGAATGCAATCAGTACTTACAAATAACATTGACCTAACTCAACCTGCCATTTTTAAGAGTCTCAGTTTGCTAGGTGTGAAGATAATGCATGGCAAGCTGCTTGTAAAAGAGGAAATCTTTACCATTGAAGAAGTCTGCATGAACTGCTTTTTCATTGGCGGCCAGGTCCATCAGCAGTCCTGTGCTTCCCCCAGCCTGCCAGAGAACAAACATGCAGCTCAGAGGCACAAATGAACCCAAGAAAGGTAGCCAGCAGCTTACTGGCTAGACAACTGGCAAAGCTGCCTATTATAAATGTAGATAAATTAGTCACAATCATTTTTGCTGCATCTCCCCATTTTCATTCCAACCATTTGACAGCTCGTTAATCCATAAAGCAACGCATTGTTCAGTTTCTCATCTGTTTTCAGACTCCTTGAAAATGCTCAATCACAGAAAGTGTTACTTAATACAATAGATAACATCAGGTAGATAAAATTGTTTTATGCCAGAGGTGAGTAGTACGAGTTATAATTACTCCGTTGTATCTATTTTTACAAGTAACTCTTAGGAGCAAACTGTACTTGTTGGAATAGTTTTTCATGCAGCACGTTTTACTTATATTCTAAAGCGGTAAGTCGATTTGCACGTTATAGAACTTACAAGCTAAAATGAACAGTAACATTACTTGCTAAATCAACTCTACCGGAACATTAACGTTAGTGTCTGGGAAACGTAATTAACTCTAACTTATAACTAGCACTTAATATTAAACACCTAGTTAACTATGGCAGCACTGTGCTGTAACAAAGGTAGAAAACTACCCGCCTGCAACCGCTAATTTAATCATTGTTGATTTGCGGTGCTAAGCTAGTACATTAGCTAGCTAGTTAACAAACCTCGTCCAGATCCACGTACGGACCTGCGCCTTCTGGAAACATCTCATCTACGGCTGGTTTCATGGCAACTGAGTTTGACTGATCCTTTAGTGGCATAGGTGAACAAAACAGACGTATTTTTGTCAAACCCCAATCCAATTGTTAGCACGCGAAACTGCACCACACAACTACCCACCAGTTTTAAGCTAGTGTGGTGTCTAGTGACTATGTGTCCGATGTGAAACCCAAGTCAGGCGACAATGTTCCGTAGTAGGTCAGAGGTGGAAAGTAGCTACTGTATGTAGGCGATCAGCTGCTGTGTTTGAGTATAAATTTGTGATTTTGTATTCTTTATTATTTCACCTAGGCTGTACTGCTTATATGGGATGCCTGAATAGTTACTGCTATACACTATTGTATTATACCAATTCCAGTTTTACTCCTCTCAGAATTGGTGGACAGATTTTTTAAAAGTAAAAACCAACAAGTGCACGACTGAAACTTGTCATTTCTTTACTCCAGTGAAATATAATAAACACAAGCATTTGACAACATAACCACAACATTATCTCAGAACCTAGTACTACTAACTAAACTGTACTATGTACAAATGCCACTGTTGTTCACATGTCAATAAAAACATTTTAGGTTTCAGATTCTCATAAGTATAGACAAAAGTAAGCCAGGTCCTAAACAATTTCAACAGACCCTGCACATACTGGTACCAATTCACTGTCACAGTTGGGGCAGCAGTACCCAATTGTCATCATCTGTTCAACTGTACTTGCAGTTATGTTCACACAGCTGTAGTGATACCAGCCTTGGCACCTGTCACACTGGACCATGTCAGCTTTTTCCTTGTACAGGTGACATATGCAGTACTTGCTTAGCATGGCATGTCTCTCAGCTATTGTCCAACTTGATTTTCTTTGTGTGTGGGGGAACATTTTTAGCTTCCCCTTTATCAGGCATGTGTGGAGATGCCCCCTCATCATATTCTGATTGTACTGGATATCAGCAGGATCAAAGCCTGAAGCCAGGGAGACAGCATTTGCAATGGCAAAGAGTCCACAGTCCACTGCCTGTTGCTCCTGCTGTGTACATTTCATGTGCACATCAATGATTCCATCTTGTCCCCTACAATATCTCCTATAGACAGTAGCAAGTTGCTGCCTCAGGGTCAAAGGAATGCAGCTTCCTGGCAGCAGAGAATCATAGAGCTGAACTTGACCTCTGGCTGAAGTTGACACCAACCAGTGTTGGTCAATATGATGAATCTGGATGGCCTCTGCTGTGGCGGGCACCTGTTCTGCAGCTGTGGAAATCACAGCTGTGTCAGTGAGTCCTTCCAGAAAAGGAAACTCCTCTCTCAGGAGACTCTGGCTGGCATTTATGTGCTTATCATTCAGCGGTTGCCCAGTTAGCAGCACATTCCGATCAGCGAAGGAAAGAACGGTCCCCTCTACTGTACACCATGCTTGTGTCTTTGTGTGATCAGATGTTTCTAGGTCTAACTCTAGCAGGGGTGTTGTATTTGACTGGTCTACAGATAACAGGCTGTTTGTAGGTAATGGGTTTGTAACATGCACTGGGACTTTTTTTGTGATTTCAGCTGGTACACTAAGTCTGTTTGTGTACAGTTGTTTTGGGCACCTATATACCCTCTTCAGTAGTGGCACAGCATTATGGATGACTACTGTACTTTTCCGCTTTCTACTTTTTGTGAAGTTGTTTAGTGCCATCCTTTTATCATGTGGAATATATTCTTTTACCTCCATTGCCATATCTTCCAATGTAATTTCCAGGCTTTGTAGGAAGTCCTCATTGTCCACAGAAATGACAGCGTCACTTATGGCCTTGAGACGTTCAATGCATCGTCTTCTGGTTGTGTTGACCGTCTTTATTGTTTTTGTTCTTGTTGGAAGTTCTTGTAGGAGTGCTGCATCATCTTGAAGTAATATTTTGTTGCCCTGGTCTTCAACATCCTTCTCTTTAATCTCAGCTTCATGGTCTTGACCTTGCAGGATTTCTTCCCCAGGTAGTGAAACTGGAGGGCTTGAGTTACGACAGACTGGGTCAAGGGTGAACAGTGGGTTGTCCCTATACTGTGGGCAGAGGACATCCCATGTCCACCCTGCTTTGAAGCCTGCACAGAAGTGTTTACATGGAAGTCTGTTCCTCTTCCAGTCTTCACAAGTGCATGATGGCAACGTAGAGCTTGACCCTAGTGTGACAACATGACTTTCTCTGTCAGACTCGCTCGTCACTTTGAACGTTCCATAAGACATTTCTGTGATAGAGTCAGGACCAAGGTCTGCTGTCATGCGATCTAGGATATGCATTACCATGTCACATGGTCGGTTGTGAAGGAAATTGTGTATGCTGTCACTGTGCTTGTACCCAGAGGAATACTGGATGTTCAGCTGTGTGTACCTGAAAAATAATACAAGCATCCTTTAAGTAAACTGGCGATTTACTGGATCAATTTGCATATATAGGAGTAACTGGCAGCTATGGTAGTAAAGTGTGTTTCTCATTGTAGATTCTCATTTCACAGACAAAATTTCTTTAACCCAATTTATTTTGAGAATTTTGTTTATTTTATTATTTGGTGGGGGGGGCATTACCCCATTCCTAATAATAATTTAATGCATGCAAAACCAAACTTACTTCTTTTGCCACTGAGGGATGAAATCATTGACAATAACTGTCATTATTTCGCTCATAGTGCTGGTTTTGCAGTTCTTCAGGGGCCTATACTGGAAAGTCTCGTTCAGCCTCTCCAGCCCGTTATTGGTTGTGATGAAGTTTTGCAGCGCCTCTTCACGGAAAACTGAGGCCCATCTCTGAAAGTAAAAGTGCTGTTATACTGCTTCTCCCTCCCTCATATTTGAAAATGATAAGTACTGGCTGGGTCATGACAGGTAATTAACAGTGTTATATTACTGTATTTTTATTATATTATATAACAAGAGGAATACCTTTGTTTACAATTTGTAATTAGAATTCACATTTTGTATTGAATGACATGCAAAAGGGATAGATAATTAGTTAGATACAGTTGAAGTCAGAAGTTTACATACACTGAGGTTGAAGTCTTTAAAACTGATCTTTAACCACTCCACAGATGTTAACAAACTCTCTACAAACCTGACTCGGTTGCACCAGTTCTGTCAGGAGGAATGGGATAAAGTTCCAGCAACATATTGTGGAAGGCAACCTGAAACATTTGACCGAAGTTAAAACATTTAAAGGCAATGCTACCAAATACTGAGTGTATGTGAACTTCTGACCCACTGGGAATGTAATGAAAGAAATAGAGTGAAATAAATCTTTTTCTCTACTATTATACTGATATTTCACATTCTTAAAATAAAGTACTGTAGTGATTCTAACTGACCTAAGACAGGGAATGTTTATAGGATTAAATGTCAGGAGTTTAAATGTATTTGGCTAAGGTATATATAATCTTCTGACTTCAAATGAGGAATATTATGAATGTTCCGGGCGCACCCTTAGAGATAGGGTGAGGAGCTCAGTCACCCGGGAGGAGCTCAGAGTAGAACCGCTGCTCCTCCACATCAAGAGGAGCCAGCTGAGGTGGCTCGGGCATCTGTTTCGGATGCCTCCTGGGCGCCTTCCTAGGGAGGTGGGAGGAGGCCCCGGGGAAGACCCAAGACACGCTGGAGGGACTATGTCTCTCAACTGGCCTGGGAACGCCTCCCTGGAGGAGCTGGAGGAAGTGTCTGAAGAGAGGGAAGTCTGGGCATCTTTGCTTAGACTGCTGCCCCCGCAACCCGGGTCCGGATAAGCGGAGGAAAATGGATGGATGGATGGATGGATGGACTTCAAATGTATGTATGCAGATATAGACAACTTTCTATTAACATTGCATGTGTTCTTACCTTCTCTTCAGGCAGCCATGTTGTCTGAAGCCATGTCTGGAAGAGGGGATTCCTGGTCCACTCCTCGCTCTCCTGAAGTTGCTTGAATGCCTGCTTGTATTCCTGCAGAGTACCAACTGCCGCGATTCTCTTCAGGGAGGCTAGTGCTTCATCTTGGTTCAGCACGCCATGGTCCACATTTTTCATCCACTCAAGCCATGCCTTCTCCCGGTGGAAGTCACACAGCACAGCTTTGCAATCTATTGCAGACGATTTAAGAGGCAGTTAGATCAGAACTATGACAGGTAAGTTTGGTCAAACCAGCTTGGGATCTTGGCCTTTTGCTTCATCTCATGTGTCACCAAGATGCAAATATCTGCTTCTCTGAGGTCTCTGTATGAACTGTTATGACATACTATAAAATTTTAAAAGAGCAACCATGGAAGGGAAACGGATGAGGTCATGCTTACCTGTGAATACGCTCTCCACAGCGTTGATTTCTGCCATGCTGAAATCCACCATGAAGTAGCCTGGAGACCATCCTTCATTCCAGGTCTTCAGCACATGTAGGGCCTCTGACACTGCCTCCTTGGTCTCATGCTGGACAACGAAAACTGCTGCAACAACATAGCACACATTTGTGCGGACCCACAGGAAAAATAATGGTAGCTCATGCCTCGTCAACTTAAACGCAGCATCGAGGAGACAGCAGTGCTGTCCGTACAGGTGCAATAGTCGCTGCTGCCATTTTGACTGGTAGCATAGAAGGAAACCTTCACTCGCACAATGAGGCCTTACAAAGATGTCACCAGGATCTGTTTCTGTCCATGTCTGTGCAAGAATCTGTTTGAACAAAAAAAAGCACATTGACTATTTTAGTTTCAGTTTATATAATTGAATTACCAGTATGTATGGAGCACTTTAGACCACAAGGGACAACAACAACTTAAACTTTATCACCTAAACCACTGCCAACTGTCTGATATGATGATAAATAGGACAAAGATCACTGTATAAAAACTGTATCTTTCATGTTGGGCCACAACACAGAATAACCCAACTACTTTTTTTGTAGATGGATTTACTCCTATGCTTGAGTGAAAATGATGTTGGCCGTAACACTGCCCATAAAAAAATGTCTGCTTACCTGCAGTTTCTCTTGATCGCTGCCGGAGTGCAAGACAGCATCCCATGCACTTTTCATAATGTTCCTCAGGTTTTGGTGCAGGGTGTAGTAACGATACCGTGCCACTGGAGGTGGCTTTTCACCTTTGACGAGGTTACCCTTTACAAACTCTCTGACACGCCTGCACATTTCACTGACACTGGTCACTCCCTGTTTTAACAGCTCCTTTATTCTCTCCTCAACCCTGGGGTTAGCTGCTTTTTGAACACATGCCACCTGAAGAAAAATATATATATTGTTGTATTCCGTACATATTATGATAAATGAAAACAACTGCGGTGTCTGACCACCTCTGCATGGTGAAAGTAAGAAATATTTGTTGGGGTACAAGCAGCTCTGGATCACATGAGTACAGAGGATAGTTACCTCTCCAAGGACAGGATGACCGATATGATCCTCCAGTCGTGGTAATAATACATAGTAGGTGTTTTCCCAGACTAGTAGCTTGTTCTCTTGTAGGAGCCTTCTAAGTGCCTGTCCTGCGTTCTTTCTTTCCCACACACTGTCCTTTTCAATCTGAAGCAGTGGAAAAAGTTCATAAACATGAGAACCTTTATGTAGACACATCTGATTTTAGTTGTCAGTTCTGTATCACGTACAAGGGGGGAAGGAGCTGACTTTGTGCTCTTTGAAATTAACTGCCAGCTTCCGTTACATACGGAACATACATCAGAATCAGCTTAATCACCAAGTATGTTGCGCATACAAGGAATTTGTATTTTAGGCAACAGAAAATAAACAACAGACAATAGAATTGCACAATCAAAGGTAGGAGAAGTGTGGGAGAAGGAGTAGAGGCAGTATTCATAAACATTATATACATATTTTGAGCTTTAAGACTGGTGCATGTAGTACAGGTCCTACATGGAGGGCAGGCTGGTACTGGTCTGCAGTCCTGGCTGTTTGCTGGAGTCTGTTCCTGTCCTGTTTGGTTGCTGAGCCAAACCAGACAGTGATGGATGAGCAGAGAACAGATTTGATGACTCTTCTGTAAAAATGTATCAGCAGATTCAGGGGCAGGCTGAACTTCCTGAGCTGGTGCGGGAAGTACATCCTCTGCTGTGTCTTCTTGGTGATTGTGCTGATGTTGGATGACCACCTCAGGCCTGGGAGACAGTGGAGCCCAGGACCTTGAAGGACTCTACTACTGATACAGTGCTGCTGAGTTTGGGGGGCTTTTCCTAAACTCCATTGTCATCTCCACTGTTTTGAGGTTGCTATGACCATACCACAGGGCCAGTTGTTCAACCTCCTGACTGTAGGCCAGCTTGTCACCATCATAGATAAGACCGATGATCGTTGTGTATTCTGCGAATTTCAGGAGTTTAACAGAGGGGTCCCCTGAGGTGCAGTCATTGGCGTATGGGGGGGACAGTGGTGCAGTCATCTCCCAACCAGAAGGTTGAGAGTTCGAATCTCGGTGCCTGCAGTCCACATGTCAAAGTGTCCTCGGGCAAGACACTGAACCATATCCTTGTGCTGATTGTCCAGGTGCTGGATTTTTTCCAGCCTCACCTGCTGCTTTCTGTCTGTCAGAAAGATCATGATCCACCGACAGGTTGGGACAGGCACAGTGACATGGGTCAGTTTAGAGTGGAGGGTGTCTGGGATCATGGTGTTGTACACTGAGCTGAAGTCCACAAAGAGGACCTGTCCGTAGGTCCCTGGGGAGTCGAGGTGTTGCAGGATGTAATGCAGCGCCATGTTGACTGCATCATCCACTTACCTGTTTGCCCAGTAGGCAAACTGCAGATGGTCCAGCATTGATGTCCTTTGGGTGGGCCAACAACAGTCTCTCAAAGCACTTCATGACCACAGACGTCAGATAGATTAGATTAGATGAAATAGACAGATACTTTATCGATCCTGAGGGAAATTCAGGTATCTAGTAACAAAACAGCACACCAAAATAAAGAAATGTATAAAAGTATAAGACTAAAATACAAAAACACTAAATATACAAAAAATTATTTATTCATTTATTTTTCTGAGACAAAAAGAGAGTAATAACGTGTGCCAAGTCCCTGGGGGCGGCTGTGGTTCCTTGGGTAGAGCAGTCATCTCCCAACCGGAGGGTCGGAGGTTCGACTCTCGGTGCCTGCAGTCTATGTGACACACCCCCAAGTTGCCCCTGATGGTTAGAGCCATCGGGTGAGTTGGCGCCACAGATGGCTGCCTAGGTTCTGTACCAGAAACAAATTCCTTGTGTGTAACATACTTGGCCAATAAAGGTGATTATCCTTATACAGTATACATAAGGTATACATAATAAATTAAATGTGCATGAGGTACCTGTGCACAATGCCAATTTGTGCAGGAATGAACATTGTGTACAAGGATAAAAATGTTACTTTAGTTTTTCTTTTTCTGTTTTTGAATGAAGTAAAAAAAAGTGGCATTATCTTTTAAAGCATTACTGCTTTACTTTCAGTGCTTAAAATGTTTTGTACAACTCTGTGTGTGTAAGGTAACTGAAGAAATGAATACAACTGATGGCTTTACCTTATGGTCAGGAAACGTGGCCACCCTTGTCACCTTGAGCTCTGCAGGGCAGCCAATCTTTTTAGTGTCTTGTGCCAAGAATCTTCTTTTCTTGTGCACTTGGTCTCCAGACTACAAGGAAAGGAATGAAAATACTGTAGATGGTTATCTCAAAAGAACAGAAAATAAAACACTCATTTCACTTATGTTCTGTGGAAAAGTATTTGAGGTAAAGAGGGGTACAGAAAATTGCTAGTGAACCAGAAGTGGAATTCAACATGTCAAGAGTATGTGTATTTGGTATATTACTTACTACCATGTTCTGAGCATATCTCTCCTTCTTTTTCTTTGCCCTGTCTTTTCCTAAGTGGCACTCAAAGGACATGCTCCCAATGAAAATAAATGGCATCCCAGAGAAGGGAATGGTTGGAGACTTTCCATCGTTCTTCTTCTCAAAGAAGACCCTGTTCTTTGCAGATGGCTGCCATTCTGTTGGAAATAAAAATTCAACTATAGATGTGTGCAGAATTTAACAGGATTTCCTCATGCCAAAAGCGGTCACACATTTTCTGAGGACAATAATTTATTATAATGTTTTTATGTTGCAAGTCCATCAAGACTATACAAACTGAAGATTCACCAACTGATGTAAAGATGTTAATTACCAGATAATGTTGACTCAGAAAATGACGTGAGTGAAGTTTATTGATATAAAGTTTGAAAATAAATACATAAAGTACTGGTAAAGTATCAGAATTCAGATGAAACGTTCTGGTGAAATAACCAATCCATACAGAGGCACCAGTGAAACGTCTCTTGGAGACACAAAAGTGTCCAGATACGCCCCTGATGAGGCGTCATCTTTGTTTTGATTCGGAAACACAACTTGGAAAACAGGTTAACAAAGTGATTTACTTTATCTTTCAGTATGCTGAATATTTCATTACCCATGTGTTTGGAAGAGTGTCGGGGGATTCTGGATATACCTTCTGAACAACCGTAAATATTTTAAAAGACCTTGTGGGTTTTTCTAACATCGCCGGTTATTAGAACTTTCATGTTCTGTGACCGGAATATATAACCTGGGACTAACATCCACATAAAACATACGATTGTACATCAACTTACCCATATTATTGAAACTTTTGTTATTGCAGACGCTCACATATTTACACTGAGTTGTTCCCTCAGTTTCTTTGATCAATTGTTCAACTTCTTGGCGAGAATGGCAGACACAAACACGGGACATTTCCGGCTCTGACGCATGCTCTGCCATCGCTTCCCCACTGACCACCTACTCCCGAGCTTTGGAATCTAACGCTAACCGTCAAACATCATCGCCAGTGACTTCAGCTAAAATATCATACAATCACCGGGGCTAAAGTGATCCTTTAGTTGCTTATATGAACAATATCACTGTGGAACAGTCAGACTACAGTTACAAGAGAAAATACACTATGAGCTACGCAGCTATGCTGCTGTAGCGCGAGGTTTAAATAAATCCGATGGGAAACCTAGGTCAGTCAACAAAAGTTCTGCTCGCTGAAATTTTGAGTTTTCGTGAATGAAAGTGTCCTCGTTCATTGTCAACTTTACCACGTACATTGTGCCTTTATTGCAAAATTTGTGATTTCTTACATAACCGCTGTGCTATGTTTCATACCACATTATACTTTTTCAATGGTGGAAAGTACCATATTTTGCTACAGTACTTTGTACTTCTACTCCACTACACTTCAGAGAGAAACTATGTTGCTATTTTTTCTGACAACTTCAGTCACTATATATTTTAAGATTAGGTGGGAACACCCTGTTTCACACATAGTCAAACTGAGTTACTGTGTTGAGTTTACCTTCCTGGTCACAATCATTGTACAATACTAGTCAAACACAGAATCATCCTCCCCCTCCTTGTCAAAAATAAAACAAAAGTGTCCAGATACGCCCCTGATGAGGCGCCAACTCAAGTTGCATTTCAGAGAGATTTTTGTCACAGCTCTGCTGGCAATCATCCTGGTCACATTGCTTTGCCCTTGGTGAAGATCTCCTTGGCTCTCTTGATGGTGGAACCGTGGAATATCCAGCAGGGTTCATGTTCGACCCAGGATCCAGGTGAAGTCGACGTGGAAGTGCCTCAGGATGTCCATGCAGGAATACACCAGGACTGATTTCAGATAGTCAGTGGACAGGCTCCAGTATGGGGAGTATGGCAGGTGTGTGGCAAACATACAAGACACAACACATAAGAGGTAAGATACACAAAATCTAAAGAAACTAACACTACAGTTACCTCCTTTAACAACACATAACAGCAGCAGTTATTCTCAAAAATGTACCAAATTAGGTCACACTCGCCATAGGAATAACTTATTCCCAGCTTGGCAGGATTCTGCATATCCTCTACAGTGCTAGTCCCTTCAATTTTCCTCAGCTCCCCTGTTCTGTTTGATTCCAGACAGTGAAATTTCATGTGTATTAAAGGGAACCATGCAAGTATTACCTCCTGACTCCACATTTGCACAAAGAAATTGCAGATAGGACTCAGTATTTCAGAGCTGACCATTCAGATGGAATTATCTGTCTTCAGAGTTAAATTGGTTTCAATGCACTGGCCTTTCTCAAACTGGGCCGGCAGTCTGGCAATTTCAAACCATCGCCCCATAAACTGTGAGAGCAAAAAAAGACACACCAGTTCAAAGGCAATTTAGAGCACTGTGAGTGGAGAGTATGAATAAATTTACATTAAGGAATTCAGTAAAACATATGGTAGGTGTCCTATCAAACCCGTTCTCTACCAGTGGTACTGTTGTTAAGTACAATTTTGACTTTTTTGAGAATTCCCATTCTGGAAACATCTAGTAAATGATTTATAATGCACTATTATGTACTTCTCAGCAGATATGAGGCTGTATCAAATATTTCCTAATATACAATATTTAAAAAAATTATAACCTCTTCTGGGAAGTTTTATTATCATTCCTGATCTGTTTATACATCAGCCTCCAAGTATAAACAGATGAGGAACAATAATGCTCACAAAAGGAGATGACAAATACACTCATAAAAACTATCTGCTCACAACTATGTTATAGCAGGTACAGTAAGTGAATTACCATCAGTGCTAAAGTATAATTATTAATGGCTACTTGATATGGAGTAAAATACGGTATATAGGTGTACTGTACTGTATGTGCTGCATATTTTTATGGATTTTGAAAAAACTGGATTAATTAATGATATATACACATAATGAATTTCATAGAAGTGGTTTCTGCTGAAAAAAAAGAACATTTTTAGTCATTTTTGCCCATTTCCATTTTGAAATGAAACTGAAACATTTTTTGCCACACACCATGATGGCAGAACACAATAACACAGACAAAGTCATTTTTTTTTTATCTGTACGTGTTTGAGGTTGAATGCAGGTTGAACAGCTGGTTATGGGCACAGTCACAGGTCTTCATTACCTGCAAAAAAGGGACACAGATTGAAAGCTGTAGAGCAACATTAAATAACAAACAGAAATCTGATATTAATAACAGGATCTAAGCACAGTAACTACTGAAAAGCAGACCAGAACATGCAGCAACAAAGCAGTCATGTTATCAGCTCTGCATGTGCGACACGTGGCAAGGAAGGTAATGAAAATTCCCCACTTACTACTTCAAGTCATCGGACAACCAGAATGACCATAAGGTTGACTCTGCACCTCTCTAAAACTATTTCACTGAACTGAATATTATCACTTTCATGAAGAGAGGATTTATAGCAGGACTGTTGTTTTAGACGGCATTAGCTTTAGCTAGATGTACCTAATAAACAGCCAGTTGAGTATAGACTAAACAGCACAGCAGCATCCTGACCTATAGGTCACTTAACTCTCCAGGTGTTCTGTGCTTTCCTGCAGACTGTAGCAGGAGAATGAAGCACCACATCACTGCCGTCTGCATTATATCTGCTGTTCAGCAACATTATTATGCAACCCAACAGTTGCACACACCTACAGCTGCCCACTAGGCGTTAAAGGAAACATCATTCAGTGAAGTGTAGGCCCATGCTGTGAGCGGTTGCCGAGCACAAACTGTCAGATTAAGAGGTCTGAGAGGATGATCTGGCTGACATTTAGTCAGAATTACCACCAAACATGTTTGGGTCAACCTTGTGGTACCCCGGGGAGTTCATTACTTCTGACATCCAACTAAACATGTGAAGAAAAACAAAAACAAGACTGATCTCTGTGGTTTATAAAGTCTACACTCAGCATAATGTAGCTTCTCTGCATGTGGGCACAAAGCAGTTAAGGAGGGGCTGGCCAGTTTACCACTAGAAAAGGAAGCTAAGCATTTAGGTGTCTTAACTATGGCCTAAAGTGCTAACAATGGATTAGTGAGGTAAATGTTGAAAGAGGTTTAGCACTCCCTGCTTAGGACCAGTGCTGCTTCAGTAATTACACATCAGTTGCAAGGTGCAGCAGGCAGTTGGATGGAAGATCATAGTGATGTCAGGACAGGGAGGGCTTACTGCAGGAGATAAGGCCAGCTAACAGAGATTAAATCAATCGGTATTTAAAAGGTCTTTTTCTTTTTTTTTTTAGTTAAGGCAGTTAACTGGCAGCAGACTGCACTCAGACCAGTTGAATTGTTAGTTGGAGGCCATTTATGTGGAAGTGAAAGAGAGACAGTGAAGAGACAGGTTCTTTGAGCTCTCCAAGGGCTTGTCATTAAAACATTTTTTTGTTTGTTTTTTTACCTAAAATTGGACAAAGCCAGCTTAAAGCTCTGCTTTCTGTTGTGAACTTAAAGGTAAGGCAATTAAAATGTCCTCTTTAAATATTTCCCAGTCTTCTCTTACATTTTCATATGCTTCATTGTGTGACAGATTTTTAATGGTGTATTTATTCATATTTAGTCTGCAGTTATTCTTGTAATACCACAAAATGTACGTAGCATATTCAAGACGTTACAGTACACTTGTCTGATGTGCAGACAAGTGATAAAAAAATATCTATAGCAACAAGCTTAAAATTCATGCACAGAGCTAAACAATTACCTCACATAATGCAACATGTTTCAAATGATAAACTGGGTCATGTAAATAAGCAATAAACTATAAAAAGGCTCAGGGAGAGATTAATCTAAAGGCCAATGCAATTACAGGAACAGCCCTGAAATCTGTCTAATTAACCCAACACTTAGCCCAGATTCTCTTTTTAGCACTAAAATGAAAATTATTAATTAGCCATTTGTTTCGATTAAGTGCCATGATTTGTGTCTGTTACATATTTATACATACAGTATTTATATTCAACACTTTGAGCTGTAGTTCATCACTTAATGAACGAGTCTGATAAACTCTAATCTGCTTCTACTGAAAGAATATACATGGCTGTAGCATGTGTGTATGTGTTGTGTGAGGGGATTAGGAAGGACTAGACAATACTTCTGTCTTGTCTGATATGCCCTCCTGAGGGCTCCATTTAAGTCGTCAGCAATTTTTCCCTTTAATTCATTCTTGTAATGAGATTAACCAGGCAGCAGTAAATCCAAGGTGTCCAATCTCCGGATTTGGCAGCTGCAGTGTGGCCTCTGCTCGTTTGGGAAATATGACCAGAGCTTGTTGAAACCAACAGTTTCATTCACAGCATACAGAAGCCACTAAAATTCACATGGGAGGTTCAGTATCTAATAAAGAAGCCTGAACATGTGTTACAGCAGTATATATACTTTAAATTTCAGGCTACAACTTCACTTAAGAGACTCAAAAGAAACCCAGAGTGTTAGCTGTGATCAAACAGGCCGTATAAAGGAATCCTCTGAATGGCTTAAATTCATACAGCCTGGCCCAATTTTGTGTCTCTTCTGAGAAATAATTATTCTACAACCTTTAAAAGTCCTGATACAAAGATGGTAACAGGAGATGATATGTCTCCTTGCTCTATATTTAAAAGTGTTATAAGTTACATTATCAGCAAATCTTTCATACTTTAAGGTCTATCATAAATCACATCCCTTTTATTTATGGTACAGTATGTATATATTTAATATATTCTTATGTATATGATGGTTTTATTTTTAGTGTTTTGAATGTTGTCCTGTCTGTCCTCTTGCACTATGAATTTATGAGTTGTGGAAAGTATTGAGAACATTTACTTAATACTGTACTGAAGTACATTTCTAAAATACTTGCACTTTACTTGAGTATATAACTTTTATGATATTTCTTAAAATCCATCCAAATGCTTGGAAGAGTGAGGAATGAAGAAATGTTCTTCAAAGATCATCAGGTATTTATTTTTTGGAAAACTGGGGGCTTGTTTCTGCGACCCAAATGTAATGGTGACACATAAGAGGAATAAACACAGGTCCCTGTTTTCCTGAGGCAATAGCTTGTCACAGTTGGTGGTACTAGTTGGTCTGAGCACAGGTTTACTTGATGCACAGCTTCTGTAGAGGCTCAGGGATCAAACCTAGGTTACTTAATTCACTTTTTATTTTCATGATTTAATAATTAAGTGTGTCCACAATAACCTAAATAACCTTAAAAAGCTTAGTCAGCTTGAATTTATGTGCGGTTGTTTAGAGTATCTCATATAAAAATGATCGGTTCCCAGCTGAGCGTATGTAAAGGCATTTTACATTACATGAGGCCCAGAAGCTCAGAGTTTAGTGCCCACATGGGAACTGCAAAGACATAACTGATGAAATGCATTTCTCCTCATTTGCTGATGCTGTCAGCAGAGAGGGAGCTGGAGGTGCATGTGTTTGCATCACATAGCTTGACATAAACCAATTGCATCCCCAGATTTATCCCCAAGGTGTTTTTAGGGCATCCTGGGAGCTAATGGAGACTAATAGGCTTAGCACTTGGGGTGTATTGTCCAGCATACTTACAGGCAAGGTTTGTTGAGGGTAAAACTCTAAACGTGCGGATTACCTCTAACACATCTCTTTAAAGTGCTGTATAGCCAGGACTTAGCTAATAGGATCCTAGGGGTAGCAGGGCCCTGGGAAGGTGGGGATGGGGGCTGGACAGGTCAGCAGAGCGGGCTGCAGGCAGGTCAGCAGATGTAGCTAGCAGACTGTTTCGGGACTAACAGGGGGATTACATCCGTCAGTTTGGATGGACTTCAACGAGAACTTGAGGGACTGTGGATAATGCACAGAGCTGCAGGGCAAATCTTATGGCGGCATTTGTCTGGGGGAGGGAAGAGCAGAAATAATGTGGACAAGTTCATGTACAGTTGAATATAACCATACAATTGTAATAAGTATAAACTAGTATCTTATTTAATAATATTATCTGGTTGGTGATGTTTTATGCAGCTCAGATTCATATGAATCTGTCCAGAAGCATACTGCACACTGGACACACTGGATTAGCAGAGCGGGATTATTTCACTGTCGATTACAGTCATATTTTGAAATGAGATTTCTGCAGTGTAGAGGGCTATTTGGAGATATTCAAGTTGATCGTGCTTGTGTACACAAGCTGCTGGCTTAGCCAAGAACAATGTGGACATCTGGGGCCTAATGATAGATGAGATGAATCCTCCAGTAAAGGGCTGTTTTTACCGGTCTTCATATCTTTAATGTTAGGATTTGGATTTATAGGTTAAATTTAAGTTTAGGATTAGGTTTACGTTAAGGTGAGGGTTCCAGTTAATACTGAGATAAAAGGTGACAATAGGGGTCAAAGGTTAGAGACCAGTGTCTGTGTACATACTGTACATGGGTCCCATAAGAGCAGTTTTTAAATGTCTCTGTTTTGATTGTTTAATAAATGGTGATTTGTATAGGTACAAATATATAGCATGGGGTTGGGCTGGGTTGGAGCCTTTGGTGGAAAAAATTAGTTCAGTAATCTTCATTTAAATCCAACTGTTGTCTTGAGTGAGACAGAAAACCGCTGCACTCTAGTGGTAGTTTAAGGAAATTACAAAAAACGTACACAGGACTGCTGGACATTGTACAGCATCTTACTATAACTTTTCAGTATCACTTATTAAAATTTAAACTATGATAAACTTGTGCAATCTTGCAGTTTCTATGAATATGTAACTTCTTTACTGCCACAGCTCTCCAATAATATTGCATTACACTCAGAGTTATAGGACAAATTTGACAAAGTAGTTGTCTTCTTCCACTTTATAAGAACACAGTTCTTTATTTGACCCTCTTTTTAAACTTCAACAGTATTCACCTGGCGGTCAAAGGTCGTGTGTGTCATGACCCCACGGGAGCAGCTGAGGAAGATGACAGCGCTTGGAGAGCAGGGGGCTTTGGATGAGAAGCACTGGTATCGTCTGGTCAATGGCATGTCAGCTGGAGGTGAGAAAGGAAAACAGATGAGACTAAGCAACATAACACCAAAAATGTGCCTTGAATAAAAAACAAAGCAAACATAATTTAGTGAATAAAACAGATGCACAACTGAGACAATCACAATAAGCTGATACCATCTAAATTGACTGTATTTTGGCCCAAATTTGGAGGCCCAGACCTACTTTGTGACCTTGTCTGCCATGGAGTGGTTTTAGTGAACCCTCTCACTAATACCTGCAGTTTCTAGCTTTCACACTCAGACTATGTTTAAAGCATAATGGCTGATCAGGCCTCCCACTGACCGGTGGTGCCCTTTCTTCTTTTGCAGAGCTAAGGCAGAGGCAGGAGCTGATGATGAGAAACCAAATGGCCATGGCCCCACAAATCCTCACCCAGGGACAGCAGAGGTTGCAGGGGGTTCCTGCACAGTTTGAACCTCGCTTCATAGAGAGGTCTGTACCTGAACTCATTCTTACGTCTAAAATAGCAGTTTTATGGAAGGGAGCTTCCCTGAGAGTTGTCAGTTACAGTTGTAAAGAAGAAGACATGGCTACTTGACAAAGAATTACCAACCAGGTAAAATGGGCTCGTTGACTTGGTGGAAGTGGTTCACTCCATATAACTTGGGTCTATGGCCAAATTTTTTGCCCCTGCCCCCCCCCCCAGAAGGTTAATCCAGCCATGCTTCCTTTCTGAATGAAACAGTTTTTAAAATATACTTCAGCTACTAACAAAACAGCAGATGTTAAAAATGCAAACAGTTGATTGTCTGTAACTTTTTAGTCCTTTATCATGTCCAGATGACAGATGATGCTTTTCTCTCCTTAGGGAGTTAGTTCCCCCCACTGAGATGGTAGCTTCTGAGGCCAGACAGATCCACATGGGACCTCCTGTGGGTCCACCTCTGCCCCCACATGCCAATGTCCTGCCTGGAAGAGCCTTCCCAGGAGCAGGTGAGCAGGACACATTCATGCTTGACAGGATTCCCAGACAGTCTGTAACGTCTCAAGGAATGAGAATGGGTGCTAACAGCTCATCTCTCTCCTTTTCAGCTGGCTATGGGTTTTTGCCCTCAGAGCCCATGGAAACAGTTGCCCGGCGACAGGAGCTCATTCACAAGCAAAACATAGCCAGGTAGTGCACGCAGAATATCATCATTCCACCAACGTGACAGTCTGCATCATAGTTTGCTGGATAAAACTGACACCCTTCAGTAATGTGTGTCATCATCATCATTGCTGCCCAGTTAAATAACTATACTAAATATTTGCATGCCCTCTTGCTCAGAATGGAGATGAATGCCATATTACATCAAAAGGAGATGGAAAATGCCCACCAGAAGGGACTGATGGGAATTGACAATCCCATGCCATACCCATCCAACCCAATGGCCTTCAGAGGTCGTCAGCGCATGCCAGACGGCCACGACGTCTACGTCCACCGTCCCACCCTGGACGAACTTCACTCCAACAGCATACTCATGTCAGCCAGTCCTTATCCACCAATCAGCATGCTGCACAGAGAGAGAGGGCGCAGGGCTGGCAGAAGACCAACAGCTCACAAGAGTGCAGAGAGTCATGTGGCCAACCCAAAGGGCCAAACTGAAGAGAAAAATGTAGAGCGGAGCCCAGGAGCCACGTCAGGAGAGGAGAGAGAAGTGGAGGCAAAGCAGGCCATGGGAGAGAGAGAGGAGTGTGTCACCAGTAAAATGCACCATCAACCAAAAATGGACTCTGAACTTGCCACAGTCCG
>NW_018127894.1:2527208-2527355 GCF_001952655.1 Monopterus albus | reverse complement strand
GCAAGCCTGCATAAAGCCTGTGTCAGCAGTCAAGATGGTTGCCCAGATGTGGCCAACAGTAGTGCAAATGACAAAGACATATCCAGTCAATGTTCAGCTTTCCAGGAAAAATTCATGTATCCCTCCACTGGTGGAGCTCTCACAGGA
>NW_018127894.1:2518452-2527171 GCF_001952655.1 Monopterus albus | reverse complement strand
CCACCTGGTGAGTTTGGGGCTAGGGGTGGGGTTAAAAATGATTCTTTTAGCAGTAATCTAACTATTATCCATTCTTTGTCAGGTCCACCGAATCTCTTTCTTAATGGCGATGAGGTGTCCGAAGACCTAAGGAAGTGGACAGTAAATGATGTTTACAACTTTATCAGCAGTATACCGACATGTTCAGAATATGCTCAGGTTGGTATCTATCACTGTCTTTAAATGACTCATCTATATTCTATCTGTCGTATCGTTGTTGTTCTAATGTGAGGTGACTGCGCTCTGCAGACGTTCAAGGACCACATGATTGATGGGGAGACACTCCCCCTCCTCTCAGAGGAACATCTACTGGACACACTGGGGCTCAAGCTGGGCCCAGCTCTTAAAATCCGCTCACAGGTGAAGTAACCCAGACTTCGTTTTAAGTCATGACAGACTGACAGTGAACCAACACACACAATACCAGGACCCTGAAACCGAAGCAAATACATGGAATTCAGCCATTATTAACTTTATAATTTTCACCAAGTAAAAAAAAGTAAAAGGCCTATGGAGGAACATAACACTGATTACACTGAAAATTATGATAACCTCAGCACATCCTCTCCTATGCAGTATATAATCCCTTTAGAGACTGAGTTATACACAGGCAACATAGGCAATTAAATTAACACTGTAGATCTGTCAACTCTCTATTCTTTGACAGGTGTCCAGGCGCCTGGGCAGCATGTTGTACACGATGAACCTGCCCCTCTCCACCGCCACCCTGCAGGCCGCACCTGAGAAGCCCGGGGATCGCTCAGAGATCAGCTCCCCTGTTAACTGCCACAGTGATGAGATGATGGCGAGTCCAAGAGATCCCGATGTCCTCAAATCCACAGAGCACCTCCACGAGACAGAAAACAATTCACCTCCCTCTGCCAGCAGTGAGACAGCCTGAGATGTGGACAGATACAAACCAACTCAGCACCCATGTGCACCTAGATCATGGCACTACCACTGCTCCAACAGGGCTGGTTTTGTTTGCATGAGGATTAACTAGATCAAAGATGCTTTTTGACTGTTTGCTACCTGGGCAGGTCAACAAAACAAATTCCCTCATTGTGTTCATCACACATTTTCATGCTCATTAAGCCATTCTGTAACAGAGCTGCAACCATCAGTCAGTTTGTTGATAAAAAATTAACTTGCAACTACTTTGAAGCAAAAATCATCAACATTTTCTAGTTCCACCTTCTTTAATGTGAGGAGTAGGCCTCAGTCTCTAAATATCAGATTGTAGTTTTAAATGGAATTTTTCTTTATCTACTAGTTGTTTCTCTAGTATGCTGGCATAAGGACCACAGAAATGGTTTTATAACCAAATGAAATATTTAAACATTGTCTTTTTGACTTTGAAGTTTGATTATATTTTTGGTAATATTTCTTGATTGGCTTGTAAATAAAGTGTTTTTCTACATAGGAAGCTGCAGTGAAAACTTCCTTGATTAAATGTTGAGGACGAAATAAGTCCAGATCAAGAACTGGGTCTTTAACAATACATTAGTTCAGTATTTGAGTAAATAAATAAAGTATGCTGGCAAACATATTTTTCTTAATTATGTTGACTAAAAGGGACAGCTAACTAACTTGGTAATTAACATGAATACATTTTATAACTATTTTTAATTAGTTAAATGTTCTTCATTTCTTCAGTTAAAGACAGCCAACTGAGATCCCAATACATATAACAATTAGAGGCATGAAAAAGATCCACCAAAAGGATGCTGGTGTACGACTGTTTAATTGTTTTACTTATGAATGAAATTGCCGTTTTAATCGGCAGTCTCGCGATATTACACATGTTATGCGCGCGCGCGCAACCTCGCGCACGTCGGAGGAACTGAGTTGGAGGATCATGGCGGAGCGCAGGAGGCACAAGAAACGGATCCAGGTAACATCAAATAATTCATACCAAATAGTGCCGGTGCAAGATGAAGGTAGAGAAATAAAAATCAGGCGCAGGTTTACGACCTGTGGCGGGATGTTTGGTAGCTTTACCATCCTCGCGAGAAGGCGTCCACAGGCGGAGGATAAAGCTAAATGATAGCTAAAGGTAGCTATCGAAACAGATGGTAGTATTTCTGGTCGGAGGAGATACTTTAGAGCTATTTAACCAAAGCACTCATACACTGGTATACACATAATAATAACAACGGTAATTTACTTTCTGTTGAGCTGTTTCCCTTGTCAGGCATTTTTATTCTGATTAAGCTGGTTGCTGGCTAAGCTGCGTCAGCTTTGACCAGACATGTTTACATAACGTAAAGCAATCTGTGGGATTTCAAATTATTGGTAAAGACATCATAATGGGCATTACTATGTAGATCGAAGCAAGGTAGCGTCGTTAGAGTGGCTGCAAAGACTGGAGCAATGGTTTGTGTTAAAGCAACTGGTCATAGAGGGGTTACAGGTTCATTCAACTGGAACATCACTCGAACACATGGTCAAATTATTCTTCATATTTCTGATATGTTTGTAGTGTCATTGACACTGATGGTCAGAGTTCTGCAGCTATTCTGCTCTATGATCACAAGCAGATGAGGCTTGGCCATTACCAACAGCACAATCCTACTTTATGCTCCAGTTACCAGTTGACACAGTCCCTCTTTATTTTTCAAATGCAACTGTTGTGCTTTCCAGCATTCAAGAGTTGAAATGAAATTGAAACCAAGACTATTACCTGGATGCATGCTTAGTTGCCAGCTGCTCGGTACCTAAATAACTATAGTACTGTTAATTCAGCAAACCTGAAATACATAAATCCTACCTCCGTGAAAATTGTAATGTTCGGTTATGGTTTTTCCACTTAAATGTAACCACTCAGGGTAGATGTATTATTATATTACACCTCTCAGTTCAACAGCACCACAAACTACAACAGCTAGAATGGCCATAAAGTTGAATCAGCGCCTCTTTAAAGCAGTTCCAACTTCATAATCTTCATTTAGGAAAGATTTGTTGCAGGGTCGTTGTGTTGGACTACACTGGTTTGAGGTAGGAGCTTCTCATGAGCCACTCAACTAAGTGTAGGTGTCTGCATGTCAGAGTCCAATTGGTCTTGGTGTGATTCACTAGTAACCAGTCTTTACATGCTCTGGCTGAGCTGCTTGCTTCATGCATGAATGGTTAGAAGAGAGGAGCTAATCCTCAGGCTATCATGCCAGATGGCTCATATAGATGGTGGCAGGGGGCTTTATGTGGGGTCTGTGTAACTGAGCTGTGCAATTGATACCTGCTCCTTCAAACAAAGGCTTGTTTGATGGCCTCATCGCCTTCATGTTGCAGCTGGACTGGATAAAGTGGCACTGAATCTTATGATGCTGATGCTGTCATTCTCCTCTGTCCTGGCATGTGGTGCTGGCAGGATAGACGCTGTGGGAAGGGAAGACATGACTGTTTTGAAATCATTGCAAGAGATTTTAAAAAATCCACACAGTACTGTGTGTGAGCACTTCTCCAGCCTAGAGCATTTACATTTTTTAACAATTAAATGTTTATTAATATAGTTTGCAGTTTATACAACATGAACATTGAATAGTATTCCTCAGGAAAATACATCCACCTGTTATTCAAGTATTTCTATTGATATCTTCACGTTGAGTAATTTTGTTTTGTTGTGTCTTTTTGTGGCCCTGCAGGAGTTGAGCGAGCCCACCAAGGAGGAGAAGGCAGTGGCCAAGTACCTTCGATTCAACTGCCCCACCAAGTCCACGAACATGATGGGCCACCGAGTGGACTACTTCATTGGTTAGTGCTTGTTTGGGAGCTGTGAGGGGCCCTGGGTGCAGTATGAATCAGGACTGTTTATTTACAAATTCACAGACTGATGTGTTTACTGAACAGGCCCTTCTGGATTTGATTTTGTCAGAGTAAATGAGACTAGTGCTGTACTGAGGTGTTATTTTGGTAAGTTGTCAAATTCTTAAACAAATGTGTTTGCAGCAGTCTTGTTTACAGGCCTGCTCCTCTCACGCAGTACTCGGATTTGTCTTCTTCTGTGGCACGTAGGAATTTGTCAGTTTTGAGAAATATTTAAGTCTGTAGTTGTGGGCAGAATAAGGGATGGCTCCAGTTGAGGCTGGTTATTCCTCTCATCATCAGTTATTGCAAGTTTAAACCTAAACCTTTACTCCTCCTAAACTACTGCCCTCTGTTCTGTTTGTATTTAGTTTTTAGATTAATTAACAGACCAATCAAACCATTGGATGTACAGTACTGTGCAAATGCTTTAGGCGTTTATTAGGAGGATGTTCTCAAAAATGCCAGTTCACTTTATAAAAGTGCAGTAATCCAAAAATTTAAATATGTTTGCTGTGACCATCGTTTGCCTTCAGAACAGAACCAGTTCTTCAAGGCACTTGGCAGGTGAGTTGCTCCAGCATCTTAGAGAAGTGGCTCTTGGTCTTCTGCGGATTTACTCAGTCTCAGTGTCTTCTGTGATCCTAGACTGACTCTGATGTGGAGGCGAGTTCTGTGACTCTGACTGGACATGTGGGGTTGTTGACACGCTGTAAAAGAAGCTGGGACCAATCAGATGTCTCCGTCGTGTGATAGACAAGAATCTAAACATTTAAAGTGTCTAAAACATTTGCACAGTATTGTAAATCAACTGACTACATCACTGTATGGCCTTTTAAGGCTCAGTATTACTGTATGATTTTTTTTTTTTTAATGTCCAATTTTGTGTCCCTACGTTCAGCCTCCAAGGCGGTGGACTGTCTACTGGACTCTAAGTGGGCCAAGGCTAAGAAGGGAGAGGAGGCGCTTTTCACCACCAGGGAGTCTGTGGTGGACTATTGCAACAGGTTGGCTGCATTGACTTACACTGACCTTACCTTTCATTTGGTCTATTAAAATGTCCAGTTCCATGAGAAAACAGGGATAAAAAGCCTTCAGATTGATGCATATTCAGTTTATCAACATCAGAGATAAAGAAAACCAGTAAATATTAGCTTTGCAGGAGCCAGAACAAAGTTTTTTTGCACACTGAGAAGAAATCTTTGACATAACCTGAGTCTGTGCACACTGATGGCGATTGCTTTAAACAGTAATGATCTAAACTGTAAATCAGTGTTTAACCTTTAATAATCTGACATGCCTGTCTTTCTTCTGTAGACTTCTAAAAAAGCAGTTCTTCCACCGCGCTCTCAAAGTGATGAAGAAAAAACCTGAGAAAGACACCAAGAAGGAGAAGGAGAAAGACAAGAGCAAAGGCGACAGCAGCAAAGAGGAGGAGAAAAAGGGGAAGAAGGAGAAGAAGAAAGAGTCTGAGGCTGCTGAAACCAAGAAAGAGAAAAGTGTACATGACCCAATACTTTCAACTTCCGTTTGAAGACAAAACCACTGAGATTATATCTGTCCAGACAGCACAGTGTTATCACTGCTTATGTTTGATCTCAACAACAGAGCAGTGTCCCGTTACAAGTGGCACAATAAGCAATACGATAAATACTCAGGACAATTTAAACAGTAACATTAAACCAGTTTACTTAAATGCTCATTCTTTACTGAATGGGGTCCATCTGAAACAGGGTTATCAGAGTTACACAGTGTTTGCTTTATGACTGATAAGACTCACCTTGACACCGCTGATCTGATCAGCCACTAACCTGACAGCGAAGGGTCAGAGAGAGAAGTTATATGTGTCCATGCTGTGTGGTCTGGTTCGCTGAAGAGAAACCATCACTTAGTGGAAAATTAACAGGTCACAGAACATTTGATTTTGAGTGAACTAGATTTTATTTCTGACACACCTTTATGTGAATAAACAGGATGACAGTCCTGGAACCCCCAAGAAGAAGAAGGAGGTGAAGAAGAAGTTTAAACTGGAGCCTCATGATGATCAGCTGTTTCTGGATGGAAATGAGGTGTGTGGATTTAGAGAATTAGGACATACAGGACACATGTTTGTGTCCTCAAACACAATAAAAACCCAGCATGTGTCTTTCCTGTAGGTTTATGTGTGGATTTATGATCCTGTCCATTTTAAGACATTTGCCATGGGACTGATCCTCGGTGAGTCACTGGTTCAAAATCATAAATGAGTTCTGTTGAACAAGAAGTGAATGCAGTGTTATCTGTTACAGATACCTGCTAATTTTACACTTAAGCTGTCTATGTGTGTTGTGTTTCAGTCATCGCAGTGATAGCAGCCACACTGTTCCCACTGTGGCCAGCAGAAATGCGTGTAGGAGTTTACTATCTAAGTGTTGCAGCAGGCTGCTTCGTGGCCAGTATATTGCTTCTCGCTGTTGGTAAGTACATGTTCAAAGAAAAGTAACTTGTCTAGTGGGCCCTTAAAAAAAAAGTTTTAAAAGCTCCTACAAGAGCTATCCTCACACTGAACTAAACTAAGAAAATGTATCAACAAAAAATCTAGAGGCAAAATGCTGTTCAGTAGGGGGTGCAAACCTGTTGATGAGGTTGCACTGAGCTGTAAATTCAAAAAGGAGGCAAGCTTCAGAGAAAACTCAAATACCATTTTGTCTTCGTCATGTTAGTTTTTCCTCCTTCAAATGCCAACTGGTAAGACCTTCCTTCACTCCCTAAACACCTTGCTTGTGTGATCCTCCAGGGGGAAAACAAGCGATCTGTAGCCACAAGGTTTTCATGATGAATTCACTGGTAACCAAATTGATTCTCAGATTCAATTATTTTTCAGCATGACCATAAATCTGTTGCTGCCACTAAAGGTTTTGTTTCTTGCATTTCTGCTTGAACCGCTATATGTCACTAAGTGAGAGCGCATAGGGGTCTGAATCGAGGTTGAAAAACAATCATATAGCCCTAGTGGACATGTGTGTTGAATTGTTGATTTCAGAACATTACAAACACTGGTGGATGCGGGCACTGGAAAGATACCTTGAAGCATACTGTCCTTAGAGGCTTTCTTGCAGCAGAAAAGATTAATCAGTCCTGTCATCATCTCAGTCCCTCACATTTACTGACCTTTTGTGGGGATCTTGACCCTCAGGTTGGGAACCAGCATATAGTTAACGCAGCGTTACAAATAAAGCACCTGTTTGATACAGAGCCGATGTTCATCTCTGAAGTGATTCGCTGACTGTCGCACAATGAACAGAGGCTGTCCTGGACAAAATATGAAAGCTGTGAAGAAACTCAACATAGCTGATAGGAATTTACTTTGCTGAAGCCACATCAGTATGTTGTCTAGCAGCGTTCGAACAAAGTGCTTTATATAAGGTAAAGAAATGCATTTGAATGACATAAAAATACAATAAGAGGAATAAAATTGATTAAAATGGAATAAAATAAGACACAAACAGACCAAAACAAGAACAGAAACTAATCAGTCACAGGCTCAGGAGAACATTACCCCACATTTGAATGCCACTATAGATGGAGATGTCTAGTTTAAACTGAATCTCACTGTGTCATTTCCTTCCTCAGCCCGCTGCATTCTCTTCCTGATCATCTGGCTAGTGACCGGTGGGCGCCATCACTTCTGGTTCCTCCCCAACTTGACGGCAGACGTTGGCTTCATCGACTCGTTCAGGCCGCTCTACACTCACGAGTACAAAGGACCACGAGCCAGCAGCAAGAAAGGCTCAGACAAGACGGGCGAGAAAGACAACGCTGCCAGCACCAAGGCTCAGAAGTCAGACAGTGATGAGAAGTCAGACAGTGAGAAAAAGGATGGCGACGATGAGGAGGAGGAGGAAGAGGAGGAGGGCAAAGAGGCAGGGATAGAGGAGAGTAAAGATGTAGGGGGCGTGGACCGCCACTCTGACACAGACAGCGACCGGCGAGAGGACGAAGGCTCACAGCACAGCAACGGAAATGACTTTGAGATGATCACCAGGGAAGAGCTGGAGCAGCACACGGAGGAAGAGGAGGACGATGACAAAGAGGAGGAGGAGGAGGAGGAGGAGGATGATGACGATGAGGAGGAGGAGAGACAAGAGAGGAAAGAAGAAGATGGGAGTGAGACTAAACCCCAGACTGCAGAAACATAAACTTCTTACAGTCCCATCACTCTCTACTTCTCTCTCTCTGTCCTTGCCTCCATTCCTCCTGTGACCCCCAGGACCCGATAGCCTGGCCTCTCTGAGCCCATTGAGGCCAAGGAGAGACTCAGTCTTTTGTTGTTGAGATCTTCCACTAAACAGCACCGACAGACCAGTACAGGGATAGACACAACACTGAAAAGCGGTTACAACAAATGGGGGGAAAAAGGAAGCCTATGGTGGATTTGATCCCTCCCACCCAAATGTTACTTATGTGAAAAAGAAAGCTGCCACCGGACATGTTTGCCTGAGGAAGGTGTCAACAAAATCCTATCAAACCAACAGTAATATGTTCTCCTTTTCTTGGTTTCTGCTTTTTTGTGTCTGTCGTTTCAACTCACTTTCATTTATGTTCTCTGTCTCAGGTTTAGTTTGGGTGTTTTGTGAGTGAGGTCAAATCCAGATCTGAACTGACCAGTAAGAGATCTTGCCGTTTGCTTGCCCCATTTTTTTTCTGTTTCATTGTTGCCTTTGTGCTCTGTGTTGTAGGTAGTTCATTTTCATTCACCTTTTCTTTTTTCTTTTTTTTTTTTAGTATATGGTAGTTTAACTCTGACAGGAGCACACTTCACATCCATGCCAGCACATCTGATAACTTTTAGGCAGAACTTGAAGAAAACTGACCAGTGTGTCTGCTCTGTAGCTAAGCC
>NW_018127894.1:2503553-2518440 GCF_001952655.1 Monopterus albus | reverse complement strand
AAAAAAATTGTATTTTAACAAAAATTACAAAAAAAAAAAAAAAAAAAAAAATGATGACCATATTGTGGCCGGTTTAGAATATTTAAATTGTGGAGTAGTATGGCTGTTTGAGGCACTCGCCGTTGTCAGTGAGAAACATTTCTTTTAATAAATGGCTGATGATCATAGAGTAGTTCTCTCCACAGTCTGACTTCATGTTTAACAATGTGGGACTCATCTTAAAGATTAAATGTGAGCAACTGGGGCTCAGTAGGCACACTTGGATTTAAAAAAAACAACTTTTTACTAAAGCTAGATAATGTTGACTGACTCTTCTGCAAACAGAACCAAGGTTTTCAAGGTTCCTTTATTGCCATTCTACATGTCTGACACATGAAGAATGAAATTAGTCACTCAGGACCAGTATATATTAAAAGCATATAAAATAATAATATGGCAATAAATAAATATAGTAAATGAGAAAACCTAAATGTAACAAGAGCATTAAAACAAACGGGCATCATATTTAAAATGCATCAGTCCATCAAAGAGGCCTAGAATTCATAATTCTCACAGCTTCTGGTAAGAAACTGGATTTAAGCCTGGTGGTCCTGCTCGTGATGCTCCGCAGCCTCCTGCCTGGGGGAAGGAATTCAAACAGTCCATGTGCTGGATGAGTGGGGTCATCCATCATTGAAAAGGCTCTGGTCCTGATGGTCCTCCAGATAAAGAGTGAAGCTAACTCCTGTGCCAAACGCAGCTAATAACGTTATGCATGCTGATTTCACACGGAGAGCTGAGTGTGAGAGTGAGGGGTCAACTTTAATTTGTTTGATTTTTAACCATGGCATCAAACTCCTCAAACCTTCCTCATCTTTGACGACATCAGCAAGAAGAAAAAAGCACAGCACCAGATTTGTGTGCAGCTAAACAAAGACTTTTGTTCTTGATGAAATCATTTAAACACACTAGACTCTTATCCAGACCGGTCCTGTCTCATCATGTGAGAACAGCGGGAGGTTTAATTTCCAGTCCGAGCCCAGTGGCTGGCGGCTGAGGTCCAAGCTGTTCCTTCACATTATCTTCTGGGTAGAAATGTCTTAGAAGCTTTTTTTTTAATCATAGTTATATTTAAGCATAAAAACTTTTCATTTATATATGGATTCTATTGAAATATCAAATATATATATATAAACTACTTGGAGTCTACAAAACTATAACGCAGCTTCTTTTTCCCCCTTTTTGTATTAGGTATAATTTTTATTCCATGGGGTGTCTATTATTTTTTTTTTTTTTGTGATCATAAAGTGTGTATTCATTATTTAAAGGTAATATCTAGGGTTAGAAAACAATGGGAATTAATTAGCTGTCAGCATCTGTTTTTTTTTTGTTTTTTTTTTTAACATTTTCCACAGTAACGATTAGTTAGTGATTTCTCTCACTAACGATGGTCAGTCAGTCAACCCGAGGTTATAAAACCAGTGGTTTGTGTAACACTGATAGCGACCTACTGCTTAGCACATAATTGGATGTGGCAAAACAATATTTTAATAAATTCCACACCTTCTGCACATTTGTCCTGCCTAAAACTGAACTCACCCAGACTGTATTTAGTAATTTATTCTCCTGTCTCCTGTAATCCCACTGAGGGCTGTAGCTCTGACTTTCTAGCTCACACGCCACCATGTTTGTTTTGTGATACGAATTTTTTTCTCTCTCCCAAAACAGAAAGTGCATCTGTGTCATCTGAGTTGTCAGTTGCTCAACACTGACAAAAAACATTTCACTAAAGAGAGAAAAGACAATTATTCTTCCAATTGTTCTTGACTGTTGCACAGTATCGGTCTGTTGTTTATTGTAGTATTACTACTCTCTCTGCTGCTGCTGCTGCTTCTCATCGCACATTTCGGTGGGAGATAGATGTGAAATTGTAAAACATTTTATTTCTGGTCAAAAACTGTGTCCTTTGATCACCTTGTTGTCCACCTTTGGATCAATATCATCCTGAAGACTGTCTCATGCAATATTGGAGTATAATTTAATAAAATTGGATGTCTAGAAATATATCTGTATCTTATCATTGCAATAAAAATATAGAAAGCATCCGAGTATTGTCACATTTTCTCTGGAATATTGCTCTTTTTTTGGCACTGGAAAATACTAGAGCTACAATGATTAGTTGATCAATTAGTTGAGTGACAGAAGATTAATTGTAACAATTTGACAAACTGTTGATTTTAAAGTACAAATGCCAAAAACTCACTGGTTTCACCTTCACAAATGTATTTGCTGTTAGCAAACATATGAATTTTTCACTATATTCTGATAAAATTACCAATGGGAAAATAAGTGTCAAATCAATCAATATTAGAAAAAGATGTTAGTTGCAGCTATGTATGGATTATGAGAAAGCAGACACTAAAAAGTAAAAGTACACGATGGGGTTTTGGGTGGACAAAATCATATTTAATTCCATTACCTAGTATAATCAGATAACTGATAAATCCCTAAATATTCTGCAGATGAATTCACAATGAAAATAACCCTTAGTTGCAGCCCTACACACAACACACAAGTTGGACTAAACAAGAAGTGTGAAAGTTTTTAAGACTTTATTTCCTCACTACTGTCTTCTGTTACAGATTTTGACATTATGACCTGGCAGGTTAATAATCATGAAATCTGGCTTAAGATTTTCTGCCTCATTCAAATGTGCTTTTCTGCCTCTAAATGCAAACCGGTAATACACACCGTCGGCCCCGGGAATACCTCTGGCTGTTGTCGTCTCTACATATTGGGCTTATTTCGAATCAGTCTTCTCGTCCTGTGTACAGCTCACCATGTGATGTAACGCATTCCTGTTATTGGTTAACACAGCTGAGCAATGGAAAGGGAGCGCTTGGTTTGATGTAGGAGATCTCCCTGGTAACGTAAACACAACAGAATCATCCTCACATGCAAATATGACCGCGTAGGGTTCTGAATCGAGATCAAGATCGAAAAACAATTAATCGTGCAGCCCTAGCGCACAATAGTCTTTGGCTGAATAGCAAAAACTGTTACCTTTACAACGTCCCACCCCCATAAAAATGACACTCATTTGCATTCTAATGTTTTATCTATATTTGCATTTTAATGTTTCGTTTACCTGTGTGCATTGTGTTTAGCACTCTGATTCGCCTTTGTGCAGGAAAATGTGCTATATAACTAATTTGTATGTATGTACACACTTTCAGCTGTATCAGTGTATTTCTACCAATAATCCAGGCACATATGGAGCTTTCACTGTACACTGATCAAATCGATGAGTTAGTGCTTCAAGTCCGAAAGAAACAGTTTTCAGAATCCTCGTGAGGAGCTTCAGGTGACTATGTAATCATTTAAGTAATGCTTGCCTTTTACACTTCTAGGCGAGAGACATGCTTTTTTCCCTGTAAGATACAGATAAAGCTGGAATGAAATGAGAGGACTCAGTATATAAAAAACTGTACACAGTTTGCTCATTGTACATGTCATTTATAGGACTGATGTAACACTGATTTGGGCTGTACATGCACGCTCGCTCTCTCTAGCACAGTCCAGTGTTCTTGCCCTGAAAATGTTCACAGAACATTTTCCAACAAACCCGGTCCCCTCATTCTCACTCACTCACTCAGCTGCTGTGGAGAGTGTCGGCTGGATGTCTTCAACTCAAGCCAGCAAAAACACTCTGGGATTCAGTTTTCCGTGTCTGAGGAGTCCGAGACATCTGCCAGCCGCGCCTGCCTCTTGCGTACGTTCCAGTGCAAACACTGAGCCAGACTTTCGAACCAGTCGTACACCAGGTCATGACAACAGATAGACGGCACCGGATAACAAGATGTAGTGATCTTGATGCTGTTGGAAGAGAAACAGAGCAAATTAAACAGATTGAGGAAACGGAAATCTGTATAGTGATCACAAGAAGATACTGGCAGTTGATAAAGTTTACCAGTCTCCATGTTGGATCTCCTGTCTCTTCCTGCCATCAAACGACACCCAGGCGGTGTTTCTGGCATCAGGGGACAAGGTGATCTGTTTTACAAGAGGACACACTGTCAGTTACCAAGATCAGAAACACGAGTAAACATTCACTCTCTTGCCAGCAGCTCTGTGAGGCAGCATTTTGACAAAATGGTGTTTTAAACTGAATGCTAACATTGTGATGTTTAGCAGGTATAATGTCTACTGTTATTGCCATCTTACATGCTAACGTATGCTAATTGGCAGAAGAAATGAAGTTCAGCTGAGGTTAATGGGTATTGCAGCTCTACTTCTCTTCTTTACTCTTACCATGAGCTCCACCCCAGCAGGGACAACAATGGGCCTGAAGGAGAGCGAGTGTGGGCAGATGGGGGTGACCATGATGGCGGGTACATTGGGGTGGATCATTGAGGCTCCTGCTGCAGCTGCGTATGCTGTGCTGCCTGTAGGTGTGGACACGATCACACCTGGAGGGCAGAGAAAGTGACTGAGGGGTTTTTACCAGATTATCTTCATTTGTGTTAAGTTCTCACCATTTGTTTTTTCTGGAAAGACCTCACTGTGAGAGCTTCGCGTTAAAATTTCAGCCATGGTGTAAAAAAAAAGAAAAAGAAAAAGGAGACAGTGGTATGCTTGTCCTTACCATCTCCCTGCACTGAGGTGATAAGTCGTCCATCGAGGTACAAGTCTACATTTGACAGGTAAGAGGATGGGCCTCGATCCACCACCACCTCATTCAACACCTATATAACACACAGAGCACAGTTAAGATTAGAAAACCCCTCCATCAGAGCGGCACGATTTTCTAGTTTGATGTTTGAATAGTTCAGCCATTATCAAAATTGTGACATATCATCATGTTGATGCTTGAGAAAACTTGTTTGGGAATATCAGACCTTAGTGCAAACAAAATCAAACTCATGACCAAGTAAATTCTTACTGCAGTGCCACCCATAGGTCAAATACCATAGCGGTTTTGATGTGCTGATGAGTATATACTGACAGTTGGCAAATTAAAGGAAAACCAAATGTGTCTTAGTAAGCTGTCAGACCATCATGTGACAACAGAACGGCTTCATTGTGCCTTGGCTTGGATTCTACAAGCGTCTGAAGTCTACAGCACCAATCTTCCAAAAGCTATTCCCTCATTTGCTGTTTTAATGATGGTGATGGAGATGGAGATGCTGTCTAACACGTCGCTCCAAAATCTACCATAGGGGTTCAACTGGGTTGAGATCTGGTGACTGAAGGCCATAGCATTATGATTCCCATCATTTTCACACATCAAAACATTCAGTGACCCCTTGTGCCCTATGGATGTTGGCACTATCATCCTGGAAGAGACCACTCACTGGTTCAGGCTTTTCCTTTAGTCACCTGTTTGTATTTACTTTAATATGTAATATTTAGCTTCCAACTGCAGGAAAATTGAATAGCATGTTAAAAACAAAAAACTGTCTTTTTTTCAGGGTAAAAAAAAAAAAAAAAAAAAGTCTTGCACCAGGCGAACAGTGGTTAGCACTGTCGCCTCACAGCAAGAAGGTTCCGGGTTTGAGCCCAGGCCGACCCGGTGCCTTTTATGTGGAGTTTGTATGCTCTCCCTGTGCCTGCGTGGGTTCTCTCTGGGTACTCGGGCTTCCTCTCACAGTCCATGCAGCTTAGGCTGCATGGTGACTAAATTGCCCATAGGAGTGAGTGTGAGTATGTCTCTGTCAGCCCTGTTATAGACTGGTGACCTGTCCAGGGTGGACCCTGCCTCTTGCCCAATGTCAGCTGGTATAGGCTCCCTGCCAATCTTGGAATCAGTACAAGGCCAGGAAAACATTTTAAAAACAAAAATTTAGATAGTGCTCAATTTAAAGCATTTTATAAATACCCACATGATGGTGCTATTCACACCAAAAACTAGCCACTCTGTCTTCAATTCTAAACTTGCAGCAAAAATTCATTAAAACCTTTAGTGCACTTCTTGAGATAACAGCTAACAAAAAACAAGCTAAATTACTGAAAACAAAACCCCTTTGCTGGGAGATGATTAAGATAAAATAACTATACTGCCCTTAATATGTAACGTGAAAAAAAAACTACTGCCACTGAAAAACCTGATTAACTGAATTCTTCAAGTCTTCAATATGCAATTCTTTTGCACAGGCAGCAAATACGAGACTATTGTGAATCTAATCAAGGCACTAAATAAAGACACTGAATAAAAATAATAAATGAGTCAGCAGCAGACTACGGTTTGCAGGCCACTACAATCCTACATTACACAAGGAAACAGAAAATGCCGGTGTGCAGACAAGCAGAATCATGTTCCACGTTTCAATTTCAGTCAGTGAGACAAAATACTGCAGCACCAAGCAGTGATGTCTGGCACATGACGTCAGTTTAGCCCAGAGCACTCATCCTGCTGGACACTGCAGACATGATGTAATGGGAGGTCAAACAAAGACCTGAACAATGGATCAGTGTATTTTAACGATGAGGCGAAAAACTCCGGAGTGGGAGGAAAGATGAGCAAGCTGCACTGAAATTGACAAACTGTAGCACAGTGTATGTGTGTGTGAGAGAGAGAGAGACTGCAGCAGTGTAGCATGTTGTTTACAGAGTGTCAGACCGAGAGCGTCACTAAGTATCCATTCGGCTGCGCTATGGACGCCACTGTCTCCATGGCAACAGGCTCAACAGAACTTCACAACATCCGATTTCTTCTCCCATATTAGTTTTATTATGGCTGTCACCACTGCAACCAAGGTGACGCTTGCTCACCGCGCCATACACATGTACGCACACACACAAACCCAGGTGGATGAAAAATAAACAGGACAGTGTCGGCCTCCATCATAGCTGTGGGCTTACCGCGTCACTTCAGGAGTGTGACGGTCAGGAGGAAATAAAGGACAAAGCGCAGTCACACCAGCAACCAAATGTTTCCAAGACCTATGAAGCCACTACAGTGAGAATTGTAAATCCAATGCAAAGACTCCTATGTTCACCTTGTCCAAAGAACAAGGAGTATTAGGCAAATTAGTCTGATAACTGATTAAAAAACAGCTGCATCTGAGGTCATTTTCACACGAGGAAACAGTTGTCGTGTTGTTGTTTGTATTTACTGACTGATGAAATTAATGTAAGTGAAGGCGACGTGCAAAGGTGGAGAAGGGAACTGAAAACTCAAAAGCATCTGTCTCCAAAGTAGATGATGTGCTCCAAACTGCATTCAGTGGACACTAAGTGACAGAACTTTTCAGTTTATATGTTTGACCTGACTGTGAGGACTTCCACTTCAGCTGACAGCTACAGTTGACTTCACCACTTACACTTCAACTGACATCTGAACTCCCGTCAGTGCTTGCACAGAAATTTAACTCCGCTTCTTTCAGCACTTTAACTGCAACTTCACCTTTTAGTATTTATAGTTCACCTTTTGCTTATTCATTATTTCACAAGTTTAAACTGTGAAAGTTCAGCAATGAGCACACATATTGTTTCAGGAAAATGTAAAGTTCTACTTTATTCCTTTTTTAGTATCTAACTGCAATGAAATAATCAGCAAGGAACAAAGTAAAAAAAACCTAATCAGCAGTTTCCTCACTTTGTCTCTCTCTCGCTCATTCCCTCTCAATGTGGTCCCATATACAGTACACTCATTTTCTCTCTCTCCTGAACACCTTGTCAATAAAAATAAAACATCAAACTTTTTAGAAATATCCAACTGTCATTCTAATATTGACTGTAGTGGCTTCCAGTCCTGCTCAACCAATCAGTGACATTCAGCGTGGCAAAGTCTCTGGGTCATCAGAGAGAAGCGCCTCATGGCACCTTTAGACTGGGAGATAATCATGCATGTTTAGACACCGTGTCACACTGTGTGGGATGGGTATTATAAAATCCTGGTACTGTATGATCTGTGCAGGTCTTTACAATATCAGTTTGAGGCATGTTGCTGTATTTTAATAAACTGTGCAATAAGCTCCTTTACATAAACAAAAACATATTCTAGCAGAACTCACACTGAGAATTTGGTCAAAAACTTCTGACACACACTGAACTTTGTTCAAACAGTGTTTGATGCCATTTACTGACCGATGATAAACTGCATCAACAAATTTGTCACCTAGCATCCTCACCTGTAGCTGTAGGGTGACCTTGCCGGACTCGCTGCTGGTATGCCCGAGAGGAAGGAGCCCATTGTGCTCTTGCTGCGGCGGTGGCTCTTGGCCGAACAACTGATGACCTGTTCTCTGAAGCATGTCCTTCACCACCTTCACCTTCAAACGACTACGCAGAGTAATGGCAGCATTGCCTGAAAGTCCACATACAGGTGCATGAAAGTGAAGATTTGTTTCAAAGTTTGACACTTCAGGAGAGAATGAGCTTGAAGGTTACAGATATTGAGTGTTTAGATTCAAATACAAGTGACTGCAACAGTTACAGCTGCACGCTACCTTCAAACACTTTGGCTACTTCAGTCTTGTACGACTCAAACTTGAAGGGCGTAAGGAAACCCAGAGAACCGAGATGAAACGCCATAACCGGAGGGACGCTGGCCTACAGAACATTAAAACAATGTAGTGAAAGTCAGGCTGACTAGCTAGGCTGGATTTACCTTCTCACCCCAGTCAGGACACCAGTTGTCAAACTGCTCATGATGGTGGACAATCTGTATACATCTGGCATTAATTAAATATCTTGTATACTTTTTTATTATCTGTGATGCTATATTCTATAAAAGTTAATTAACAAGAGCTTATTATAGGCAATTACACAATTAACTTCTTATGATTTAACAATTTGAGTTAAAAATAGAAAATGCGTAGAAGCAAGAAAATGAACCATTGTAAAGATATAACACCACATTAAAATCAAACCATGTTACCCAGAGATTTGACAGTATTAATTACAGAAGGTTAGAATCTACAAGATTTCCATTTCCTTTATCTAGTATTAAATGTTTTAGGTGTTCAGCTTGACTTTAAGGATAAAAACTAATCCAGTGTGATTACCTGGAAAAGAGAGGAGGCATAGAGCAGAGTCCCATCTCCACCCAGGCAGATGATTAAATCTATGCAGTCAGAGATATCATCATAACCTGTATGTGGACAAAAACGCTTATTTACAACAGAATCATTTTCCCACTGTTATCCCACTTACAAAGATTTTAAAAATCCTAATTCAAACTGGTGCAGCAAAATAAAATTGTTTCTCCTGTTTCAGAAGGGAGAAAATGTCTTAGAAGTCAGATATTTCCCTCAGGAGCAGGTGTGTGTTAAAGGCATTAGGACACATGAGCCTCACCCTCTCTGAAGGTGCAGAGCTGATTGCGGATTGAGCCGAAGGTCTCATCCTTTGACAGCATAGCATCATCTGCGACTCTGCGCTCCACGTACACCATCATCTGCTTCTCCTGATCCATAAAGACATACTTTACTGTAGTGGCAAGAGCCAAAACACACAAAGACATCTCTCAAAAGTACACTTTCCAGAATAAGGCTGAGCATATGCCAAACACATGCTGTTTAATATACAAGTGTTTGGATGGAATGAAAGAATATGAGTTCGCTGACCAACTATGACAGCCTTGTTATACAAAGTAGAGTTTGTTTTGGAAACATGGCCAAAGGTGTTAGAACTGAATGAGACCAGGCTGTAACTTTCAAAGCCCACACAGAAGGGCCCCGAGTCAGCTGATGCAATAGCACTAACCACTGCTCCACCATGCCGCCCATCATAAAAACATTAACTATCTCAACCACACTGTATATTAAATACTGTGATCCTGTACCTCCACTAGAAACCTGCAGAGCTCTTTGAAAGGCTCCACCAGGCTCTCGTCTCTGATTTTTCGAATGACGAGCACGTTGACAGGAGGTTTGTTCCAGGTGAGTCGCTGGCTGGCGGGATCCTGGATGTGCCTGAGACATGGATATACACACACTAGTGAGTAAAGAAACACAAATGTGCATCTTACTGCTGTTACAACCACAAAAATACAGATACAGGAAAAAAAAAGAGATTGAAAAAGTAGATTAGACTATAGGTGGAATATAAATAGACTAAACTGTTACATAACCCACTATTGTGAAACACTAGTTAAATTTGTTAGATCCTGAAAGGCTCTAAATAAAGCCAAATGCTAAGCCATGCTAACAGCTACAATCCTCCATTAAATGTTCAGGTTCAAATTGCAAAAACCAAAATATAAAAAACTTCTCCCACCCCCATTTACCGTTTGTCTCTGTTATCCTTTTTGTTGCGTATCACAGGCATTTTTGGAGAAAACTGTCTATGTGATTTTGGAAAGTCCAATGAAACACCCTGGGACCAGGGGACAACACACATCTGTGCTCTGAGAGCCATCCCGTTTCATGCAACATCCAATCACAAGCATTTAGGCTTTATCTTATCTCACACAGTTACACAATCTTTTCTGTGTCAATGGCCCCGACAAGTGGTGTGGACACACAAAGTTCAACTCATTCAGCACCCTCATGCTTACATGACTGAAGTTGGGTTGGGAAGAATACAGGCTTTGGGTCCAAAGTGAGTGGCTGGATATGGTCCATGTAGAAAGTGGGCTCTCCTAAGGAGTTAAAAAGAAAAAAAGAGAGAGGAGTCAGATACTACCATGTCACATCCCAGGCAGCAGAGTAGTGTCAGTGGCACGACGGACCAGATGTCAACCTGCAGTGCAAACCTCTTAGGCGAGCTTTCCGCTGTGTCACTTGCTGACCCACAGGGCTCCAAGTGCTCATGTTGGCCTGGCAACCTCCGCCGCTCCATCTCCCAGAGCAGCTGTTCATGACCATCGCCACGTCGCTGCAACCTTTTCGCCTCCCGCCGTCTCCTTGGTGACTTGGAGGGCCTGGCTAACTCTGACAGCTGAGCTGGAGGACCTGAGGGCCGTGCCATACCTCTGTCCGCCCCTGACAGGGGCCCTGATGACGGACTGGTCTCTGAATTCTCCATTCTGCAAGGAAGCAATACAAAAACCATCTACTAAAGATCTTCAACCTAATTAAGTAAAAGAAACAATCTGCAAAATCAATGAATAACTAAAATTACACAAGTAGAGCTGACGAAAGAGTCAATGATTATATGATCAATGGCTTCAGAAAGTATTCAGATCCCACACTGTAATGTGTAGCAATTTAAATGAATAAAACTGCTATTGATGCCAATCAATCTACACTCAGTGAATATATGTTAATCAAAAAAATATTGCAAAAAATGCCTTTATACATTTCACCTAAGTACCGTATAGTTTTATCCTTTGAATTTTCTGTCTGTGGAAAGGTATCACTTTGGGTTTATAGAGCATTTAAATACTTAACTCAACTAAAAATGATTGATCAATTCATTACTAAAGCAAATAGTTTTAATTCTGTTGAACAACTAATCAATTAATTACTGCAGCTCCACACTCAATTATATTTTATATATTATAATTGGACTAATGTTAGATTATTTAATTTGTAGGATATGCAGGGAAATAAATCAACCTGATGACTAACCTAAAACATATAAAGCCAAGTTCATCAACTTTCTATATAACATTTGTATTATGTTCACAGCAGTTGGTTGAAAAAGTTAATAAATTAAGATGAAATTCAAGGAGCATTTGGCTCCACCTTGAGCAATATAATTATCTTTGTATAACACACTACTGGTAAATAAGAAGGTATCTGGTAGAAAAACAGCTAAATAACAGTAACAAATTACTTTATCTAATGTCTGTCAGCAACGAAACATCATGAAAAGCAGATGATTTGTTGACAGCTAACGTTACCTAGCAATAAAGTCAACTTGCTAACTATTCTAGAATTACTGTTAAACTAAACGGAATTAAGCCTCACTGTGTCACAAAGAAGCAAACATCCTTTTATCGATATTAGTTTATCAAGGCTTGAATGTTTTAACACGACTCAAAAGCGTATTTAAAGACGGGCACTGCCGTCAAAGTCTAAAAGCCGAACAGTTGGTTTTCAAACACTACGCTGATGCGAGGAAGGATTAATGCTAAATCCAAGACTCGGAATACGACTTTGGGGGTTAATTTAAGTCTTGTTCCACTTAATCTTAATCTGAACCTAACATTCCTCCGAACAATTATCCATCTGTGTCTCATGACGTTTAACTTCGCCCAAACCTAAGCCAAACACCAAACATTTACCTCTACCCACTCCCGATTCTTTGGATTGAACATCCGCTCAGACGGAAGCGACATTTCCGTTGAGACTATTCAGGGGCATCACTTTGCGCTGATCTCTGCGCAGGAATGGTGGTCAGGTATAGGCACAGCGCCAACTGCGGTCAAATCAGCCGCAGTTCAGTTTTCCGTGGTCAAGCCAGCCGCGCTAGAATTTGAAGTGCGCCGATATACTCTATATACTTACATTTACGGTAAAGGTATTGCGGGTCAAAGCTCACGATTTTCAAAATAAAATACCTTAACTCCAATGCTGTGAACTTCCAAGTTTAATAAAAACACTTTTTAAAAAATATTTACAGCATAAGGACATCATTTCTAGATTCTACATGACCCGCACTATTACCACACAAAGAATCAAGCATTTCTACTGTACCTTTCTGGAGCAAAGTCACATTAAAGATGTGACTCCAATGCTGTATAAATTATGAACTTACAAGTTTAATAAAAACACTTTTTTTAATGTGATTTTTCTCCAGAAAGGTCCAGTAGAAATGCTTGATTCTTTGTGTGGTAATAGTGCGGGTCATGTAGAATCTAGAAATGATGTCCTTATGCTGTAAATATTAAGAAAAGTGTTTATATTAAGTTTGAAAGTTCATAATTAATCCAGCATTAGAGTTAAGGTGTTTTATTTTGAAAATCGTGAGCTTTGGCCCGTTTGCGGCTGATTTGACTGCAGTCAGCGCCACCATTTCCCTGCCAGTCATATACAATTGTTTATTTTAGATAAAGATGTCTATTTAAATAAGTATAGGTCATATATTAAACTAGATCTGTTGTCTAGATGAAGAAAAAATCGCAATGATTGGGTCCCAGAAATCACTGACTGCATGTGGACTTGGAATTTGGAGACGAGGACTTTTTCCAGAACACTTCCATCAAAGCATACATCACGCACACACACACACACACACACACACATACATACATACATACATACATACAGTATCTGAGAGTAAATACTTCTCAGGAAGTTCCGCTGGAGCTGAAGTACTTAAAAGCTCGTTAGACACCAACACGCAACTCGGAGGCTTGTAATACTCACAGACAGGCTTTTACAAAACTCGCCGCGGACTCTATCTCGAGGTAAGCACTAAAGGCGTTTTACAATGTTTCACTCATACCTAAAGTTTGTTTACCTATTCATAGGGTCGCGTATTGACCCTTCCTCCTTCACCTCCTTCTCATGCTGTGACTGAACTCTGACCCGAGAAATTTCATGGCTCACCAATGTCCAGCCGGTTTGAGAGGGGGGCTGACCTCTCATTCGGAAAGTGCTATTTGTTTATAGATTATTTTTGTTTTAAATCTGCAAGGTGAAGTAAAAGGGCAGCAGCAGAAAAGGTGGGTTCGTGGCAGTAAAACGAAGTTCAATTCACGTTTAACTATGGAAGGTCATTGCATTCACCAAAGGGAAAACGAAGGCTCTTATCGCTATCTCAGAATTACAAAATCATATTCTGTTAATTAGAAGACAAGATATGAGATCATGTACAATGGGGGCAGGGTTTGGAACGCTTCAGAACTTCACTGATAATCCTTGAATTTTTGAGATTTCATCAGTATCAACGTATTTAATTGACAGTTTCCATCCAATAGCACATGGCAAAATGAACTGAAATAGTTAATTTTGTGTTAAAACGTCAACAAATACAGGTTAAAACACAGGCCCACACTGTAAAGCACTGCTATCCAAAGCAACGTCGTTTACTTCCTGTTTCGTGTAAAGGCTTGTCTGTTTGCACTAGTGATGACTATTAATATGTAATGTTTAATGTTTTCTCATAAATACAAGATCCGAAGATATCGTAAAAGTTAATAGCTGTTATCAATTATCGCTGTTTTATAAAGTACAACGAAAATATTTGCCATTAATTGCCCTACAGGTTATCTATGTAATGATTGTGAGCTTAAATATCAGTATAAGTATTTCTGCGTAATATTTTGGAAAATGTCACATTAAATGACATTAAGAATAAGGATAAGGGGGTTCAGTGTCTTGCCCAAGGACACTTCGACACGTGGACTGGAGGCACCGAGATTTGAACCTTCAACCCTCTGGTTGAGAGACGACTGCTCTACCCACCGCATTAAAGGTTCAATCGTGAACAAATCATAGCTACTTTTACAAGAAACAGGAAATACAATGGTTCCATGAATACAGTTGCTTAACTCTGTGTTTCTGACCAGTTGCTAACTTTGCTGTTTCAGCCTGGACAGGAAGCGTGCAGAAACATCTGTCCTTTGCATCTGAAAGTCACTGTAAGTGTGAGGCGTGTCCGTTTATTGAAAAGAGAAGACTAATAAGAGGATATATATTTCACAGTGTGAAATTTATTATGCATTAACGTATCAAAATTAGCATGTGCACATGGAGCCTCACTGTTTAGGATAAACAGAAAAGACTGTCCTCAACTTAGTGGTATACAATATTTGTAAGAAAAGGTACTACTATCTAATTGGTCCAAAACTGTTGGGGAGAAGCCGTGGTTTAGACTTAACTCTCCTGTTATTGGTCCTTCAGTCCGTCCGTCCTTTCTGCTCCAATCATCGTGGACAGCGCCCTAGGAAGGAGGAAGAATACCTATACTACTTTAATTCCTACATACACACTCACTTTATCCTTTGTTTTCAACTAACTGCTCCATATGACGCATTGCTTTCCGTTTCACTTAATTAAAACTGTTCTGCCTG
>NW_018127894.1:2494337-2502902 GCF_001952655.1 Monopterus albus | reverse complement strand
GACATTCTTTTGAGGACAGTGAAGTCCAGATCCTCTCCAGAGAACATTGCTGGTTTGAGAGAGGAGTTAAGGAAGCTATTTTTTGTAAAAATAGAACCCCCCTCACTAAATAGGGGTGGTGGACTAAGACACAACTTTTCATCCATCTACAACCCTGTTTTGAGATCTCTGCCCAAACATGCCCACCAGGACAATAGGCGTCAGTCGACAGGGGAGGATCCAAAGACAGGTAACGACTCTCACCGATACTGGGCTGCAGTGACTCAGTCGTTAAGGGACATTGTTGGCCTTCAAAGGACTGAAACACCACTGAGGGGGATAAATATCTCCGGCTCAACACCAGTCAGTCAGAACTAATGAAGCATCTTGGATGAGAGGTGAAACGTCTTCGATCTAGAAATCGTAAGTCCGGTTGATTTTTCTAAGGTTATTTCATTTTACCATGACCTGCGTGACTGAGAATCAGCACATTTACATTGAATCATTGATACTTTCACAGTATTTAAGTAAAATAACACTAACATTTTAACATTGACACATTGATAAGTAAGGAAACATCTCGATTATATGAGAGAGAGATTTGAATATTACCAGTCTTTATATAATGGACTCTGAGCATCTGCTTTCTGGTGTTCTTTAAGACACATTTGCATTTAAGATGAATACCAAGAATTAAAAATAACTAGCATTAAATGGGAGTAGACCACACTGTTTGCTTTCTCTTGGGAGTCATGCAATATCCTGAAACCACACCTTGTTTGTGTCGTAATCTACATTCCAGTTAATCCCTAAACGTCCGTTGGTGCGGCGCGGTCTTTGTTATTGAGTCCACGCCTTCTAAACAAAGGCTTTTTGATAGCAGCACTATACTGAATAATGGAGCCGGCTCCTTATTTGATAACCTCCAAATGGAAGTCGAAACACTGCATTTAACATTAGAGGAGCACATTCACACAGGTAATACATCTACTAAAAATAAGTGTCTTTGCGTGTGGTTTCTTCATCCACCAGGTCTTGTTGAGGCTTGAGGTCAGTTATAAATCCAAAGAATATACAAGTAATTTCACATCTTCTTAATGAAAAAAATGTTGGGGTTTTTTGGGGGGCGGTTGTTTTTTTTTACTGCACAAATCGAATCTGTTTCCTTGTGTCAATATTTAGTCTCTGTCAACACATCATTTCCACCCCTGGTAGCTCCACCTGTTCACTAGCATTAAGAAAACAGAAGTAGGTGTTGTGCTGTAACATTAGTCAGTCATACAGTACATAGAAACCCGTGTCAGTTAATAACTCCTGGATTTAGAGAAGGGAGAACAGCTTAGTTATTAATGAGACAGAGGAACAATGATTTGGTCCACCTGATCGAGAAGGACGGATTTATTTTGTCATACACTTATAGTTTCTGGTGCAAGGAAGCCAAATAATATTGTGTTCATTATTGAGAAAAGCTCTTCAGGTGTAAACGAATCAATTTATTCCTGTACAAGGAGCAAATAAGCCCACACCACCAATTCATATAATATTCAGTGAAGGGCTTACAGCGTGGCATCATATTGTAACTTGCGGTCTAGGGTGCTCTCACACCCACAGCGTTTAGTTCGATTGAATCGAACTAGAGTTCGTTTTCCCTCTTGGTGCGGTTCGTTTTGTCTGGTGTGAACACGGTAATCGCACTCGAGTGCGCACCAAAGCAACCGCACCAAGACCCCCAAAATGAGGTGGTCTCGATCCGCATCCTCTAGCGAACTCTGGTGCGGTCCTCCTGGTGAGAACGCGTACCGAACCAAAACAGGACCAAAGGCCGTGAACCAAATGATTTGAGGGCATTGGATTATGGGTAGATTTTATTTCCTGTCACCCAAAACATGCGCCAGGATGAATCGTGGGCAAACTGTACGACTTGGTTTAAGTGGTAAATGCAAGTAACGTAATACAAAATGACCAGGACGAGGCCCAATCCCCGTATGTTGACCTCCGTCCTCTCTCGTCACAGAAACGTGGACTTTCTTCCTTTATTTACTTTTTCTCTTCTCGCGGCAGACACATCTGACCAATAAGCGGAGAGAACGTTCTCGCGTAGTTTTACGTGACGTGTTTTGGTGCACTTGGATTTTTCTGTGTGTGAAAAGAAACCCAACCAAGGAGACATTGCTAGATGTTTACACACTCGTCAACTGATTCGGACCAAAGCAAACGAATTAAGGTGTGAAAGCACCCCTAGTGTGTGCTTCATGTCCTTGTAAGTGTTGCTGAAATGACAGAATCTGTCTGTTCTATAGATTAGAGGTGAGTCAAATCGGTTGTGATTCAAGTGACAGTTTGCAAAAGCAGAAGAGAAACTAATTTGAGCAAAATTTCAACATAAATGCTTATAGGAACTCTGGATACTGTGGAAGTTGGACCTGCCTGGAGTGAAGGCGCTCCTACATACTCAACATCTTTCTTTTTGGTTATTTCAGCTGCCTTGACCTCAAACACCTTCATGGTGGAGGAGCCTGGTTATTACAGGAAAACTGTCTCCATGCAAACATGTAAGACTTTTTAAATAAGGTATGAGTGTCAGAAAAAAGTATTTTTAATTTTATGTAAATTGCACTGTGACGTGTTTCTAATTTATTCTTCTCCCTCATACATTTTAAATTGAAGAAAATTAGTCAGTTTGGGTCAGCAGCAATGTTTGAACTGAGGTCCATCATGGAAGTTTATTTAAACACCTAACATGTTCACTGTGTCATGTCACTGCAGGTTTACTATTTTCCCTTGTAGTGGTCTTCATAGTGGTCCAGTGTAGCTGCTACGCTTATGGTCAGAGCCCCCTCTGGAATACATACCATGAATATCTTCATCCCCAGCATCCTGCTCAGTATGGGAGGGAAATGTTTGCTTAACTGGGCCCTGGTGTTCTTCCAGAGAAACTGCATCTGCAGAAGCTTTGTGGGTGTTTTCAGTGTTTCCCTGGCTGTAGTCGACACCGCCCTGACACTTCTTTTCACCACCATTCACATCCACAGCAATGGACACATCTTCCTGTTGGGCTTGCACCTGACCAGATACCACATATGTTTGCTGCTTCAAATCCTCGAACAGGTCTACAACGCTCTGCAGTGGCCTGTTGTGGTCATTGCTGGGTTGAACCATTTCTGCACAGTTTCTCAGAGGCTGCAACCTGCCGGGTCCATGGCAAGATGGATCATTTACTTATTTGTAACAATCCTCCTGTGGTATCTCGCTGCTTTCTACATCTTCCTACTGTCTGACTTCATTCCTGTGTTGGAGGATGTGCCTTACCAGCAGATGCACCAGTGCTGGATCATTTGCTCCTCTCAGATCCTGCAAGTTGCCACGCTACTTCTCTTGACTCTTGGCTGTGCAGCACTGTATACTGGGTACACTACACGATTACTAAAAAGTCCTCCTGTGGAAGACCAAATTACCGACCAAAGTGGAATGCACTCCAGGAGAAGTATTGTTTGCCAAGCCCTGAATATACTTGTGAACACTTGGACTCCGTTCTTTATTTTTTTGGCCGTATTACTCCTGCTACCAGTACCCTCATACCTGGGTCTGAATGTTGCCTGGCTCTGCTTCCTCAACAGCTTCCTGATAGGAACTGTTTTATGTGTAGTCTGTCCAACCTCGCAGTTAGCACAAGGCTTGGCAGCAGTACCTCACGACAGCTTCTGTGAGTGGAGGTTTAAATTTAGCTTGGCTGCAAAGGATGAGTGTGCAAAATAAAAAGTCTATATGCAGGAAATTAGCAGTGTTGGTCTAGTGATGGATGGCCATGCTGGTCAGTCAGTCTAACACTTTGGCCGATGCTGAACTATCTCAGGGTGGACTGCCATAAAGTTTTGCACAGACATCCATGGTCACCAGCGGATTAACTCTGAGTTCAATTACTTTTCCTCAAGCACCACCAGAAGTCCAAGTTTTCATTTATCCTCATAAATAAATATTTCCAAGAGAGAATGATACAAAATTTAGAAGACATTCTTGGTTCCCATACAATTACAACTGTCAACAACAGTGGATTAATAACACAAACTATGGTATGGGAGTTGTAATAACCCTGGTGAATCCCTATTTGGCTCCATCTATGTGCTCATTTAGCATCTCTTTTGTGGCTATTTTCCTCATTCTGTGTATTTGTTAAGTGCAGCATTTAGCAGTTAAAGAGCCACATATTTCACTCAGGAGCTGGTGAGAAGTGAATATTGGACTTAGATTCATCAAGTGAACACAACCACACCTTCAAACAAAGTGCTGCTGCTCCATAATTGCTGGACGTGTAAATAAGCACCTAACATAATCAGTGTCATGTCACTGCAGGTTTACTATTTTCCCTTGCAGTGGTCTTCATAGAGGTCCAGTGTTCCCCTGTCGTTGGAAAGTCAACAAGGCCCGATAGGCCTATTCCATAATGCATCCATGAAAATAATAAATACTTGTTAACTGATGCTTGGTTTGTGCAATCAACAATTAGTTTCTGATCACATAAGAAACCAAAACTGCTATTACAATTGTTTCTGGTTAATTTGTTGATTAACTGATTATTTGTTGTTCAAATGACCTGTACATGTTTCCGAGGTGCTATTTTTTACCCTTGTCGTATGTGATTTCATATTAAATGAAAATGTGTGACTGTTCAGTCTGTGAGGGAGTTATAAAGACAAAATAAACATTACAAGTGGATGAAAAAACTAAAGACAACAGTGGTTTGACACAAGAGAACCTTTCTTGAATTTTATCCAAGTTCATTGTCTATACAGGGTTTATGTACAAGATCTGAAATCAGGGAAGGGCAAAAACAGAAAAAACAAACACTAGATACAACTGAGGTATTAGCTAAAAGCATTTACAGGTATGTCATTTACTTGTAAATATCGATGATAAACAGAGATGCAGTGTCTTCTGCTTAAAAAACATCTTTCTATATCACAACATGAGGTAGGAGAACAGTGTCTCGATTCATGCAAGAATAAACGTCTCCTAAAACAAGATGTGTATTGTGCATGGTATTCTTAGTAACCAGTGGCCTGTGTGATCAGCCACCAGTGCAACCATACTTCCTACTTCTCCCACACTGGCATAGAATAATTATTGGCTGACTCCAAAGCAAACCAGCCGCAAAGGTTATCTTGGCTTTGCTTTGACACTTCTTCACATATTGGTATGTATATCCTGTATTCAAATGTGTTCATGTAGTAACGCTCGGATTCTTTTGCCTTTTCTTTAGTCAGCTGGGCAAACTTCACACCTGTAAAAATTCTGTACAAAGCAGATATCCTAACACTGCAAAATGCAAGAAGTCCCAGCACACCATTTTATGAGGGAGTTTTATCCCCTATCATTTAGTCCTTTTTTCATTATGGTGTACAACAAAAGGAGCTAAACAGTGCCCCCTTGTGTATAAAATGCAAATTACACAAAGTAAAATGACAGTTAACCTTTTTAATATCTGCTAATGTTATAAATGATTTTTTTTGTTTTGTTTTTGTTCTGCTATAGAGGTAAGTAAGTCAAGGAGAACTAATACTGATTATCCTTTGAGTGACGTCAACACATCCAGACGAAGATATATGATCTCAAATCAGTTAACATAACTACACTTCCAGAGCTACAGGAGCAAGTTTCTCTTTTCAAAGCTGTTGTTCTTCAATCAGACATACAAGGCCAACACACACATTCACACACACACACTCATTTTCAAATCAAATCAGTCTACATATTATGTTCTTCATAATCTGTGATTATAACCTCTGAACCGATAATGATATAAAACTTGCACAAGTTCGACATTCATGCATATGAGCCATCAATAGTTTGTGCATGGTATGGGGGGGAAACAACTTTTTTTTAAACAATAAAATGATTGACAGCGTTACCTGGTGACAGAAAACATAAGCAACAGCAAACATGCGAGAAAAAATGCTTTTTTTGTCTTCTTTTTTTCCCCAAATACATTTTGTTAAATGTTTTCACTTTACATACTGCTCAGGGGCGGGGTTTTAACAAAGTAGAGAAAAAGCTGATTCGATCACAAGCTAAACAGTCGTCACTATGAAATCCACAAAAAAAAATGCATCGGTTCAGAAAGGGGGACGAGTGTGTAACAAAGTATTATTTTCCTATTTTGCCTCTGTCCTGCATTATGTCTCAGGTAAACCATGCATTTCATTTCCCCACATCCACACAACAAAAGTCAAGTATCTGCAAAGATCACTTTTTTAAAAAAGAAAAACATTTAGGCCGTCTGAAGGCTTAGTTCTGGTCCAATTTAAATAGGTTCTTGAAGATTACTCATATAAGAACAGTTAATATATTAATGACTACTGTATTTACAAAGTGGATATAAATCTTTAGTTAATGCGTTAAATATTTTTTCATAATTTCAGTTAAGGTTTAAATGAAACAATAGTAGAGTATACATTTGTGGCATGGGCTTGACTTAACTGGCTTGCACCTGCACTTGTTTTTATGCCGATCAACAACTAACTGTACTCTGACCGGTATTTATTGTAAAGGGAAGCTGTGTAATAAAATCTGTACTGAACAGGATGGAGCACAGTGGAATGTCTATCAATTTGCATTTATAGCAGATGCATAAGAAAAGCTCAGAGTTTATCTGAGGTCGATCCCCTTCTCTTTTTAAACAATTATTCACACGCACACTTGCTTGCAGGGATCGTCTTAATGGCAATAAAAAGCGCTTTTGCCTGGCAACTGACACAGTAAAAGTCCTCTCTTCCTCTGGCTGGATGTCTGCTCATTCTCCTGGGCATCTATAAAACACTGCACAGCCCCATTTGGAGGTGGCACTGGAGATGGATGGACGTGTGTGTGTGTGTGTGTGTGTGTGTGTGTGTGTGTGTCTCAACGATGGGCAGAGGCCTCCCCGACAATAACAGCTGCCCCTGTTCAGGCAGCACAAAAAAAGGAATCCCTCTGTACCCTCGGCATCCAGGCCACCCAGCCTGCCTCAGGGGAGAGTGCACCAGTCCCCCTGAGCAGCCCTCCCCTCTCTCCCTCTCCCTGCCCAATGCTGTTTGTTCAGCCAGGCAGAATAACGTGAAGCAGGGTCCAAACCCAGACTAACTGCTTTCACCTGTGGCTCACATTCTTAGATGATGCTCTGACAAACAGGGTGGGAATAAAACCATCTGATAACAATGAAATCAAAGGACATAAAGAAAGAAAATCAGATCGTCTGCTAAGAACGCTGGGGCCATTGTTCTTGCTGACTGCCTGCACTGCGATGACACACCCGGGGGTGTGCAGGCATGCAAGAATGTCATATGTATTATGGTAACAGTACAGCTACAGCAAATGTGAGACTCTGACTTTCTCCCTGTCTGAAAAGCTACACCGGCTCAACCGGCGCCTGTGTGCAGACCATTCGGAGCAGACACATTCCTTTCCCAGGGATTCTGAGGAAGGAGGGTACATTAAGTGTGTAACGTTGTTAGTGAGCATCTTCATGCCAAGCCTGAGAAGAGCAGTGTTTCCTGTCTACCCCAAAGTGGGTGAAAACCACAGTGTTAAGGAGTTCTCAGCAAAGGGCAACAGCGCTAATGTACAGCGGTGGAAGGTGTGAAGAGACACTGGGTAGCTGGTAGATCAACTGACAGACTGTTTGGTCTACAGCAGGAAGGTCCAGGTGTTGCCCAGCAGAGTGAAGAGGAAACTAGTCTGTGTTAGCAGCAGCTGGGGTCCAGGCCAAACAGTTTGCTAGCTAGCTACTCTGTGGGAGTCACCCCCAAAACACTCATTTCAAGTTCAGCGTCACTATTGGCTTATTTTAATAAGGTTTTATGACATCCGCAAAATGTCTTTTTGTACAGTAAAGGTTTTTCTCCTCCACATAGACTTGATGTTTTAACATTTTATACTTTTATTTCTCTTTATTTTATAAGAAGCCCAAAAAAATGTATTGAAATGTCCATGCAGTTTCCTGCACTCACTGGTACTTGAGCATCTAGGCTGTAGGTACAGAAAGACGGAGGAGAGGTGCACACCCAGGTGCCATTATGTGTCTGTGGGCACCGACTGCTGTGCCAGGTAGTAGCGTGAAGTGACATCCATGAACATCAACATCTCGGAAGTCAGTCAATCCAGAATCCAGAAAGAGCAAGGAAGGATGAGAGGGGAGGGTGGCAATCGTGGCGGGAAAATATAGTGATGGTTGAGTTGGTCTCCACTCGACCGAACTCCTGTCAGTGAAGCAGCTGTTTGCTCAGTAAAAACTATAATTTAAACCAAACATACATACCCAGAAAATCCTTAAATACTGTGTAAAGAGAGGAGAGGGGAGCAAATGAAAAAATATCGAAAACAAAACACAACATAGTTTTTTAAAGTGATGTTAAATTACAATAAAAAAAAGGGAAGAGGGTGAGATGCACAACTTAAAAACAGCCTGAGGAGACATGAAGCTCCTTTTGGCTTCAGGCTGATTCGTTTGTGTCTGTTGAGTTGGTAGGTGATGGGGAGAGGAATGAGGGAGGTGTCTGGGGGTGGTGGTGGTTACTTTTGGCCAGCCACTGGGGCCTCTGAGATGGAAGAAGA
>NW_018127894.1:2490632-2494323 GCF_001952655.1 Monopterus albus | reverse complement strand
CACTGTGCCAGACTGGGCCATCTGTTGCTTGAGCTGGGTGATTGTGCGCTCCAGCTTCTCCCGCGCCTCCCGCTCCCTGCGCAGCTCCTCCTGCAGCTCCTGCCGGTCCGCCTCCGCCCGTTCCAGCCTCTGACGGAGCTCTGACAACTGTGGAGACACAGACATGAAATCAGCTGAAGACTACAGCACATTAGAGGACATTCAGTCTGACATGCTACTAACGGTATATAATAAATCATGGCGTTTATTCTAGATTCACACACATTATAAGATTCTGCCCAGACTGGAAATGATGTAACAACACACAATACAAAACTCCATTAAGATTCTCTGAGATTTTTCTTAACCTTAGATAGGGCCGCTACTAACAGTTATTTTCATCTTCATCTGCAGATTATGGTCTTTATTATTTTCTTGAACATTGTTCAAGACAGCAGTAAAAGTTGGTCATCACAATTTACACATGGCAATGTCATGAAATTGTTTGTTTCATCCAATCAATAACCCAGATTAGAAGATATTCAGTTTACATTCATAGAAGACAACATAAGTCACATTCTGACATTTAAGAAGCTGTACACATAATTACTTAAATGATTATCAAAACAGCTTCAGATGTTTTCTGTTGTCATCTAACTGATTCGTCAACTAATCACTGCAGTCCTAATTATAGATTCCTGCCATCCAAAAAGAAACTTGTACAGAAAACAGACCCCAAAGTAGTTATGTAGCATAACAAACTGCAAAGCAGAGCAGAAAGGTTGTCTCCTGGTCTCAAACTACATTTTGTGACTGTCAAACTGTAGGCAGATTCTGATCGGAGAGACCCTGTCATCTGTCAGTGGCCACATTTCAGGCACAAAGTGACTTAGCCTTGTTTCCTACAGCTTACTGTCATGACAGTAAAGACGTTTATGTCACTGGCTGTCATGGATCTTGTAAAGGCAAGACTAGAAAATCACTGACAATAATCTGGCCTGATTTTTGCAACAGTTAAAAGACAAAAAAAGATGTATGAAGATACCTATGACAGGTTCTAGCACAAGCAAGATGTTGTGATTTTGCCAGTCTTTATATGTAGTGTTTGGTTTAAATTTGATTTCCAGTGGAGTATAGCACCTTAACACCTTTGGGATAAAAGTCATGTTACATTTCACTGAGCTGCACTCAGGCTGTTTCTGTTGACAGTATCTGTCCTCTGCATGCATGTGTTGCATGCTAAGCTCATACCTGTGCAGTGTAGTGGGCCTCTTGCTGGCGTTGTGCCCCTGGCTCACATGCACAGGTCTGCTGTCGGAGCTGTTCCAGACGCGCCTCCAGCTCCAGCTGTTCTTGGCGGGCCTGGCTGAGCTGCCGTGCCTGTTCACTGTGCACCACCTCCAGCTCGCTGCGAAGCTCCCGCTGCTCGGCGCTCAGCTCCCGTAGCCTCGCTGCCTCACCCCTGTGCAACGTCTCCAGCTCCTGGAAACACAGACACCAAGTCAGGGCAAATAACATTAACAACGCAATACTTCACTGACCCCTGGGGGGAAAAAACGCTTTACATTTCAGCCTCAGCACAGGACAGTCAGATGTCTGATACAAAAAGAGACTCAAATGATCACTTCTGCTGCCCCACTGCAGACAGGATCCAAATCTGTATATGTAACCTTCCGCCTTTAACACCACACAGTCAGACTGTGGATGGTTTCAAGAGTCTAATACCTTTAAATTGTGTAGCTTTTTTAAAAAGCACAATTTGCTTGCATTTCATCCTTTCTGATATTTTGTAAACAATATTTTCCAAACATATAGATCTCAATTTAGAACACAAATCGCATTAACAGGTTTATACACAAGGTATGAACATTATGCTCACCTCAGTGCAATACCATATAAATATACCTTTGTATACATCTACCTGAACAACTCCATCTAAACTGTGTATATATATATATATATATATTTCTATATTTATAAATACTTCATTTTTACTTTCCTAATGCACATTCCTTTTTCTTGTTTGCACATTCTTTTTCTTTTCTTGTTCTCTCAGTCTTATCGTGTTTACACATTGCCTTACAGAAGAGCATTGTATATGCACACTGGGAGCCGCTGTACCAGAGTCATATTCCTCGTGTGTCTAACACACCTGGCCAATAAAGCTAATTCTGGTTCTGATAATGTAGGTCAACTCTATGTTCATATGTCTAAAATGAAGTGTTTTAATAATATACAATAAGGTATATATATTAGTGAATAGCCTATATTATATAGTGATTGTGATGAAATGGGATGCTGACTTCTTTTTTAAAAAGACAGGACCATCTGATAGCTAAATGTCTCATGTGGTAGGAGAGAGAGGAGGAGTCAGTGGAAGGTGAACATCACCTCCATATCCACATCAAGGACACTTTTAATAGGCAAGGACAGTTATGGTCTCGTTTTTCTTGGGCTCATTTATCTTGGTCTTTGTTCTTTCTGAACACCAACTCACCATCTCTAGCTGCAGCTGCTTGTGCAGGGTGGAGTTGAGTTTCTCCTGCTGCCTGCTGTACATCTGCATGATCTCCACAACAATCCTGTCCTTGTCGTCCTCCAGCCCCCCCACCACCACTGCAGCGCAGCTCGTGGCAGAGCCCATGTCCTTAGCTGCTACTTCCGTTATCGGCGACAGCAACGACGCAGGAGGCGGAGGGGTGAGGGTGGGGGTGTGGATGGCTTTCTTGCAACTCGGGCTGCTTGTCTCCATGGAAACTGCCTGGGTTTGGCATTCCCGCTCAATGGTCGAAGCAGCAGTGGCGGCACGTTGGGATTTGGTCTCCTCGGCACCAGCAGCGATGGGAGGCGATGAGTGAAGATCTGAGGATGGAGGAAAAGGAGGAGTTAAAAAAAAAAAAAAAAAGAGGAGGTGGATGAAAGACAGGACGTGCCAGTAGAGCTCATGCACACTCCCCGCCTACACTTAGTAACTCCCTCGCAGAACCTCATAAAAGCTCACACCTCTTTCTCAGTGTGAGTGCATACGCAAGCACGGCATGGCAACAGCCGAGGAACCAAATGCTCGCCCACAAATTCTGTGCGTGTGCCCTCAGACACATAGAGAGAGAGAAGAGAGATGAATAAAGGGCCTTGTGTGGGAGCTGCGCTGCTCTGTGGGCTCCTCCTCTATTCAAACTCTGGCTTGTTCCCTTACTGTGGCCTTTAAGGTATACATCATGGAAAACAGATCAAACAGGCAGTGTCACCCTCTCACACACAGGCAAGTGCACAGATGCTGGAGCAGGGCATGTGTCGGCTGGTAATAGTGTGTTTGAAGGAATATGCTTACAGACAGAAAGGGAAAACGGTGAGGTGTTTACCTGCATTATGGATTCATACAGTTCGTGTGTGACAGGAAACAACATGCTCTGAACACACGTTTGGCACTGGAGACTACACATGTTTACTGACTCTGGATGGCTTGTGTGTATATGCACTAATGCACATACACACCCACACACATGCTCTGCAAAGCGCACACACAGGATTTTAGAAACACACAAATAACAGGAGTGAGTCATTTGGTGGTGGATCAAAAGGAAACAGAGAGAGAGGGAGAGAGAGAGCCACAACAGCAAGAGTGAATAGCACTAAGACTGGAAAAGTATTCAATGAGGAAGGAAAAAGAAGAGTGGAGGATGAAAAGGGAGGGGGGGGGGGGGGCCCATAG
>NW_018127894.1:2473879-2490612 GCF_001952655.1 Monopterus albus | reverse complement strand
GGGAGCCGGACAAGAGAGAGAGGCAAGAACAGCTAGAGGGAAGAGGAAGTTCAGGAGCAGACAGACGACAGACCCAGAGAGGACGTGGACATGGCTGCCAGGAAAGGAGAAACAGAGGGTGGAGGGAAGAGAGGCAGAGTGGTTAGAGAAGAAAAAAAGAGGAGCAGAGCATCTGAGATATAAGAAAAACAGCCTGGTAGTCAGATGTGGTGTAATGGGGCCAGACAGGAACCACTACTGCATATGCTCTAACACACACCTTATTAATGCAGGCTTCATATACACACTTTAACATGCGCATGAAAACACACAAGAGTGCAGAGGTCACTGTGATTCCCGCCCCTCTTGTTCATCAATAGTGAGGGCCCACAGAGTCTTTAGGTGAAGGTCAGGGCATGTTCATGTGCATACTAGCCACAGGCTGGAACACACAGTGTGTGCATGAATGTGCATGAGTCAGATGGTAGTTTACTGTAGGTTGTGTGTTTACAGTAAGTATACGTTTCTCATTCATTATGTTATCTTACCATGATCTGCATGTCACTTTGGCCTGTGGTTTATGTATGTAAACTGTGTATCCAACGTACATGCAGTAAGCACAAGTATTTATTAAAGTAGATTCTCATACAAGGTTCAGACCAGAGTACGCATTTAACAATTTAAACATTTAATTAGTGGTTTATAACACACTATAATGTAGGTTACAGAGATATATTTTCATTGTAGAGTATTTATCAATAGTTGTAACATAAAAACATTTTATATTATTATGACTGTGTTTTACTATATTGTCATTACTTATCTGTTTATACACCAACCCACAGGAGGAATTTCAGTTTATAGTACATTCATAAATTCTTATCTGTTTACAATGTTAAATAATATTTCTGAGCATGAAATTTGACTTTACCTCTCATGTTGGTAATGTAGCAAGCCCATGGACCATGAAGCAATACTGCACTTCTAAAGATGATAATTTAATGGAGAAAGTGGAGATAATTTCCTGTCCTCCCACCTATTTTCAGCTCTGGGCTTTTCAGCTTCTTACTCGAATGAACATAAACATAGAGTGTAGGCTTTTACATTTCCTTTCGTATGAAGGTCAAGTAAGATGGTATAGTGTCTGTTTTATTCCATAGTAGTAGACTTGAGTGCAGATGAGCAGATGATTATAGCATGCAAAATGACAGAGTGAAGAAGTGTGTAGGACTTCCTTGCTCAGTATACGCCTGATTTGTATCCTCTCTAAAGGGATGACCATTTTCATTACATCTTAAAATCAGATTTGATCACATTATTTTCCTATAAAGTCCACACAGCCTTGCTCCACTGTACAGTACCTCTCTAACCTGCTTCTCCAATATTATACTTTTTGGTCATCTTGTTCAAACTAACTCATTGTTTCAAGGGTTAAAGCTAAAGTTGATGATGTGAACTTTGGATTTTAATGCTCCTAGTCCCTGGAACATGCAGTGCTATTTCATTCTTTCTGATCGCCAGAGACAGTATGTAGTACCTGGATATGCATCAAAGTCTTTCTCTGTGCATCTTTCATTGTGTTTGATACAAGCCAACTTTGTGTATATTAATGTGTGTATCATCACTGACCCATAGGCGGCTCATTGTGGCCCAGCACTCGGTGGCTGTAATGGTGTTTGAGCAGCACTCCAAGCATCTCCGGGCTTATCTCCGCCTCCCTCCGCAGAGACACATTAGGGGCCACCATCTTATCGTAGGTGTACAGGTAGTAACTGAGAGGGAGAGAGAGAGATAAAAAAAATAAATAAATAAAAAGAAGACATTTAAACACTGAGCTGACCTCAAATGTTGATCAATCCTTATTAATGTTAACCCTGAAACAAAAATACTGAATTTTATAGTGCAATGAAATTCAATTCCTAGTTCTCCTCAAAGACACACGGGTGGGTTATGCTGCTAATTATGTGCTCGACATACTGAATCACGCAACAGTTTATTCTAAGCCCTTTACATAGTTGAATCCGAGTGATAAAACAAAAGTCATCTGGTGACTGTTTAACTGAAACTAACAGCACCATTTGAGCTGAAAACTCAGTGTGGAATATGGATACTTCTTATCATGTGTTTACAGAATCTCTGCAGAACCAGACCCTCGGCTTATCACACATGTCCAGGTAGTGGGTACAACTGAGAGAGAGATGCACTGAAGCCACTGAGCCAACACTATTTGTCTATTCTTGGCTGCATGGAGGGAAGGGAGGGAGGAGAGAGAGAAAGAGACCAACAGATCGAGAAGCAGATGGAGTAGAAGTTAGAGAAGAGACGCTTTGAGCCCCTCCCCCACCAGCAGTGCCCCCCAGACTGAGCTGAGGCTGGAGCTGAACTAGGTTAAGCATGACAGCTCAGAGAGGCTCTGCCCAAAAAAACTACAGCAATACCAACCAAGCCTTGCTGCCTCTCCTCTGGTTAGAAATGAGCCACTGCCTGCTCGCCTTCCAGGGACCTCAAACTCCTTCACATCAAACAGTGTACTAATAATGGATGTTGGCAGTAACCCAAGTGCTGTGGACGTCTAGCACGACGTTTGGCTGTAGCAGAGCATTTCATTATTACTATGGCTGCAGTGCAAAAGACATGCTCCAAATTTGTCTGTGCAAGTCCCAACTGGTTTTGGAGTGTAGCAGTAATGTGACGCTGGCAGGTGACCAGAAGTCTAATCCTGCCAATTTGTTTGTCTTGACGTCTGCGAGCCTCCACACAGACAGCATGTGACGGCAGTCACGTGCAGCTGTGGTGCTGTAAACCATCTAATTCCAGGATTTAATCTGGTTCAGATTATTGTGTGAGCTATCAGAGTGCCATATCCAAACACAGGCTGGTATGCTCTGCGGAGCAATGGAAGGAGCAAGAGAGCAACAAAAGAGAGGGTTTTTGGAAGAAAATTGGGAGGGGGGGATGAAGAACAGAGGACAAAGAGGGGACCCAACAGTACACTACTGGCAAATTGGGGATGGAAAGTTCATTTACTGAGAAAGAAACTGAAGTCAAATTGAAACTATTTTTGGTCATTTTTGTACTAAAACAGAAGGACAAAGCACATACACAAAGTCTACACCCACACCCGCCAAAAGAAGAACTTAAACAGTTAGTGCTTTTAATGTTCTCTAGTAAAACAAATCAATGTAAACTTGAATAATTTTGTACAAACCTAAACAAATTAGAAGCAAAAAGTCTGTTTAAAAAAAAATCTTGTTCCTAGAACAAATGAGTCAAATTCAGAGTTCTTTTCCAGGAACACACAATGCAAATGTATCTAAATCTAAAAAAACAAAAACAACTAGAGGTATAATGATTAGTCAATTAATCAACTGACATTAATCAACAACCATTTTAATAATCAACTCACTGGCTCATTTGCTTTTCCAAACAAAACTGCCAGACATTTGCTAGTTTCATAAAATGACAAATAAAAATAATTGTTAGCTGCAACCCAAAACTGGTGTGTTAGTGCTGTTTAATCAAGATGAATAAGGTGTAGTACCTGGGATGGACCAGGGTGGGATGTCCTGGCTCCTCCTTGATGTCAGAGAAAAGTGGGTTGAACATCAGAGTTGGTGGAGAGGTTTTCCCCTGTGGGAAAACAAAATCCACACACATAAATATGACACACCACAGCATCACCTCTGTAGCTGTTTTGTTAGAGCCACAGAGGCAGTGAATGACAGCTTCTCTAGGTGCATTTATTGATCTTTGCATATAATTTTGCTGCTGAATAGGTGAGTTATCACAGTGACAATGACATGCATGCCCACCCGCACACACACAGAAAGAAGCAGCAGGAGGAAAAGGCAACATGCTATGCTGCACATAGCACTCCTGGAGCCATAATCTAATGAAGCTAATATGCATGCATACACATGAATGAGAGATCATCCATCATGCATCAGCTGAGAGAGGTGTGTGTGTGTGTGTGCACATGTTGGAGAAAAAAAAAAGAATCATGATAAAAGAGCTGCTCCCCTGTGCGTACATGTAAAGGTGCAGCAATACGGAGAGCAGAGCTTCTCAGCAGCTATATTGTGTATTTCTTAACAGGTCAGAAAGGAGACACAAGCTGCTATGAATGGGTGAAAAGAGTCTGTGTGAGTGTGACCCTGAGAGCTGACCTATGTGCAGAGGAGGGGGATGAGAGGAGGGAAATGCTGGATTGGTAGGAAGAAATGGAGAGAAGGTGGATGGATGTGGCGAGGGAACCGACAACTGACCTTTCTTGCAGGGTCGGCATCAGCCATCTTGCTACTGGATGAGCAGAGGTCTGCAGAGGTCTGTCTTGGCTGGCTCTCCTCCTCTTCCACTGCCTTCTGAAACACATGGAAAAAAAGCAGTGGTTGAATAGACTGGCAAACACACAGCAAGGTTAAACAAACAGAGAGAGACAAAGCCCCCAGGGTGTGCGAACACATCTGTTTGAATATTCTGAACAATTAAAATGATGCACACTACTGTCAATGAGCATCGGAATGACAGGGAGAAAGTGAGGTGAAAAAAATGACACCTAGCACTGTGGTCAACAGAGGGGGAAGATAGAGATAAATGACTTTTAAACAATATGAAATAGAGACAAATGACATCCAAGAAATAGATCATGGAGACAAATGGCATCAAAAGTGAAAAGCACGGGTGAGCTATGGCCTGAGCAGACTCTGATACGGTGTCAGAGAAAACCAAGATGGCAAAAAAAAATGGATAAGCTAAAAGCAGAGGCTGAACGAGCCCGCTGAGGAAGAGCTATGAACAAAACACAAGAAACGCCACACTGATAGTCAACATGGCAACAACATGTCTTGTCATTATCTGCTTTTCAATGTGATTCATTGGTAAATCCAGGAAACGCTCGGCGAGAGTCCACAGGCTGATGGAGCGGATGCTTATCTGCGGCAGACAGGCCTGACACTACACACTGACTGCCTGCAGCTCACACGACAGACACTGGAGGAACAAGCGTAGCAGTATGACCTGCTAGGCAGAGGAAGACGGGGGACAGAAGAAGAGAGAGAATCCAGTGAGGAGAAAGGTGCAAAGACAGAGCAGAAGGAAGAGAGAAAGAGAGAGAATGGTTGCTGAAAGCATCAATAATTGACTTAGTAGCCTTTTAAAGCCATCTACAACCGCTTATCCACAGAATGCACACATGCACGGGAGGACAGAGTGAATAAGAAACATACCAGCCTTTCATCAGCTGGACTAAAGGATTTACTCTGCACTAAACAGGCTAAGAGACACTGTCATTACCAGAGCCTCAGAATAAAACATCCAAATTACAGTGAGAGGTAGGTATTACCCTTACATTCATAAAAACCACTAATCCAGTAGCAGCTTTACATTAACACAATTCACCTGTTAAACATTTCACACACAAATTCACTCATAAGATTTCTACTCTTTTAAAGCAGTAGTTCAACATTTTGAGAAAGTATTTGCTGGTTCCAGATGCGAGGATTCTAAAATACAAGTATTTGTAGCCTTTCTCTGTTTTATATCATTCACCTTGGTCTATTGTATTTACTATTTTATGACATTTGAAGACAGTGAACAACAAACAAATAATACGGAAATGTTAGTTGCAGCTCTACTATCGTTTTCCTGTGCACCTGCCTCTAAAATAACAAATTCTTGTTCTTACTTTTCTTATGTCAGGGTTAAATAAGTACATGGTCTGTAACTATTAACTATGTACAGCACCAGACTAGCTCGTCTCCAATATGTGAATGTTACTGATCTTATCACTGCTGGGAATAAAGAAAATAAACAAACTAAACAACTGTCTAACAATATTACTGCAGGTCTGCATCTACCCCTATTTAACTAACTCTTCCTGTTATGTCACAAAGAAGGACCCAAACCACTACCAGTACTGATTTGTATATGTGTGAATTGTCCTGTGTGTACGGGGCAGTCCCTTATTTACAGGAGCATGGATGAATGAACATGCAAATGTAAAAACCAGAGCCATATGTACAGCCTATACAGAAGGGAGCTTGTCCATTTATGAGCACTTGTGGTTAGTGTCATTTCCTTTTATTCCAGAAGGCAGCACTGCAGCATTGGTAGGGGTGGGGGTTGGCCTGAAGGAGGGAGTAGTGAGAGAGAGGCGGCGAGAGAAAGACTGACAGAGAGAGACAGTCGGATGATGTCACAGGAGGAGAAAGACTGGAGAATTAACAGAACCAACAGTAACCCCACTGCAGTGGTGTGCAGACAAGCTGGGACCTCGCTGGATCCATTCCCCCCTAGAATCAAAGTTGTCTATATTTGCAGGTTTCTATAAATGTGTGTGTTTGAGGCACTCACTACGACATTCCCCTAATCACATTCCCCTGTCACTCCTCATTCAGACGTAAGCGTGTGAGAAACGTACAGAGAGTGAGCACTATGATGTAAGGAATCTGAAACTGAACCCGAAACCATGATATAAATGTCCACTGTCTTTGCAGATGGAACCGAACTGTTACACACCTAGTGGGCACAGGGTCAAACAAGCATTAAGTGCAGGTCATCCTGAAGTCTTTCATCTACCTGACCCCAACACCAGCAGACACTCATTAAAAGGCTGGGCTCTATGTGAGCCTGAGAAACACTAGGAATGTGAGATGGCTGCAGGTGTACTATATGTGCATGTTTGTCCTCAAATAGACCCTACAAACATATGCCTATGTCACTCCCTGAGATTACTGCTCACCTGACAGTTGACAGTTTAACGCCCACCGCCCACCCACACCCCATGCTCATTACTCCTGCTGCTCTACACTCTCTGCTTCTTAATGAATGGGTGCAAACGTTGGCACATTTCAACGCAGCTGTTTTGCCTTCCAAACCCCCACTTTGCTTTACTAACACACACCGTGCTGATATGTGGTTAATCTACATTAATGAAGCGCCTCTCTTATTTGGCTTGCTTCTATGACACACACACACAAACCCCCCCCAAGTCGCCAGCCCTTTGTCAAGCTGAACCTCGTCTTATTACAATGTGGATTAGCATACCACACAATGGCTCTAGTGAACTCTGCCCTGCTGTTCCTAATCACCAGTGGTCTGCCTGCCATTGAAACACACTGCAGCTACATGATGCATACTGTTTTCAACACACATGGCTATGCAACTTTTACAGTGCCTAGGTCCACAGCCTCAGTTTAGTCGCACTAATGGAAGTGCATTTTGTGTCTATGTGTAGCCTACGTGCTGTTTAATCCAAGCATGACTGTACTACACAGACATCCATGACTGTACACCACCACACAGAGCAGGTGGAGCATAAATGCAATTTAGAGGCTTCTATGGCATTTTCTACTATTTCCCACTGCAAGAGCTAATACTCAATTTCCACCCGGAACACTTGTTGCCACAACTGTCCTTTTTGCTGGAAATGTACATCGAAGGAGAATTTGAAATGGAGACTGCCATGCTTGTGTTATCTTGCATGAACAGTGATCTAAAAAAGAAGTCTCATTTTGAGCATGTGCACTTTGCAATTACTTTTTATTTTACGCTAGAAGTGAAATTCTGCTCTGAGGCATTAGATTGAATAATTAGCTGTGCTACCAAAAGCACCACCATATCATTCATGAAGAGCTGATTTCTGATTGGGGTGAAGGCTTTCAGTTACACTTTGAGCTAAAGGGAGACACACAGACTCTGCCACGCAACAAGCAAACAAGTCCGAGGTCAAGCTCTTCACTATAGTCACGTGCACCCTCCAGATGACTGCGATCTCAGTGCATACTACATTCACAAAGTTATGTGTGACTATAAATACACAGTCCATCTCCATACACGTGTACATAGAGTACATACATGAGTAAGACTTGTCTCCCTGACACACACTAAAGTGATGCATTTTCCACGCAGCAAAGATGAATGTCACTTTTGGCTTTTTCCCGTTAGGGGTCGCCACAGCGAAAATGCAGCATGCAGCAAAAAAATCTGGGCGCAAAAAGAAGAGAGAGACATCTGTGAACAGAACATTAAATCGCAAACTGAATGTGAAATAATTTACAAATTGGTAAGTGTTGCTTCATTTGAATGAAGCTGAAAAGATTTTAGAGAACAATACAAGTAGAGTTTAGTCAGTTAGTTGATCGACAGAAAATCTAGCAACGACTGAGTCACTTTTCCAGCAAAAAAACCCAACTTCATTTTTTTGCACCACCTTCTTAAATGTGAATATTGTCTGGTTTTCTCTATTTTACACACACCACTGGGTTCTGGGCTGCTGATCAAACATTTGAAGACTGCCTTGGACTTTTTTTCCCCACTATCTTCTATTTTATAGACAAAGCTATTAAACAATAACAATATGCTGCTGAAATAGTAATTCTGTAAAAACCCTGGACAGACTAGAAAACACACTCACAGACACAAACACAACTAATCTCAACGAGTCTAATGGTAAATCTTATCTAGGACACAATAAAGAGTGTGCAAAGGCTTAGTCTGACCTTTCATTCGAGAGCAGCAGGTCTGTGTGTGTTATTACAATCTTTTTTAATATCCCTTCTGTGCCCTAAAACATAAACACTGTTGGCCCAGTTGTCTTGACATCTGTTGAAACATCAGTGGCTGTCTATGAAAACTGAAACAAACCTCAAGTGAGAAACAGAGGAGTAAACAAAACACAACTGCGCAACCCATCCTCCTGCTTCCTCCTCCTCCTCCTCCCCCGTTTGGCCATTCATGTGCCTGGCATTCAAAATGAGGGAAAGATTTTTTATAGCAGTAGAGGACATGGTAATGCTGCTCATTCTCCTTTTTCCTTTCTCAGAAGGAAGTAAACAGCCTTTATTTGGGTGCCTTTTCATTCTGCCTCAGACAGAGAGGGAGGAAAGGAGGAACACACACACACACACTCACAGACAGTCAGTCACACCCTGTCTGTTTCTAAACCACATCCTGTTCTGCTGAAGTCGTAAACCGTGTCAAAGATCAAGCTATGGATACACAGATATACTTCCTGGCTGAACCATGCTATGAGACACTGAAGCTTCTTGTCTGCCTGCTTGTGCGTCGTACAACTTTTCTCTTTAAACTCGTCATTTTTTTTTACTCAAAGTTCCCCCAGATGTTATGTAGCGTAGCCTTTTGCTTGCTGTGACGTTCTGACATATAAACCTTGGGATCTTGTTTTACTGGGGCCCTGTGCTCTGGTGGTTTCACCTAACCCCCCTCCACACACACATACAGACTCTAGAGGCCTTTATATGGAGGTCTTAATCCAATAAGCCATTTATCCAAGGACTGGGAGACACACTTCATTTCAGCAGCCAAATCAATAACAGCTCACAAGGGAACCAGGCAGCAAAGTGGGGCATTTAAAGGAATACACTTTTATATGGTATGAGCTCTCTGATTAACTCAGCACTGTGAAATGAGATGACTTGGTTTTATTTCTGAGTCTACTTGTTCAGTCCATGATGGGTTATCTGTTGTAAATGCTTAAGTCTTCACTTATATTGTGTGCAGAAAAAAAATTTTAAAAAAAAAAAAAAAAAAAAAAAAAAAAAAAGTTATTTACAAAAATATAAATACTGCCTTTTTGTGTTGTAGATTTAATTTTAAATGGATAAAGTTGCAATTTTCCCCCATCAATTTTCACTCAATATAGATTCTTAATACTGAAATGAAGGGGTTAAAACTTGTTTTCAATTTGGTCATTATGGATTAAGTGATAATATACAACATAAACTGTGCAAAAAGTGACAGGGTCTGAATACATTCTGCCACAAAGAGATTATTACCTGACTGGTTCAATTGAAGAACCAACATCAGTCTTTTGTTCAGGGTGTTCAAAGTGTCCGACCCTCCAGTTAGTGCTTAAGGGAAAAAAGGTATTGTATTTCTGGTCATCTGTGTTGAGACAAAGATTAGTCAACTTGTGTTTCTTTCACTTCAGCCTTGGACAAAGAGATAAGCTGTAATAAAACAGCCCAGGGCATAGATGAGAACAGGTCTGACAGGTGGACAGTTATTAGACAAACAGGTGACAGAGGGAAAAAAGAAAGAAAAGAACTGGCTGTGTGTTTGTGCCTCCCCCCCCACACACACACACACAAACACACACACGCACACCTGTTACTCCCTCTTTCCAAACAAGAGGGAGAGGAGAGCCAGACAGGCACACTGATAACCATCAGCCAGACCAGTCATGCCAGACTCACTCACGCACTCACACACTCAGGCAGATAAGGGCAGGTTCATTCCCAACTCGCTTTGGCTTCATGCCTCGGGCACATTCTTCAACCACATGGGTTCTCTGTCTAGACAGTCATCACACACGCATCAAACACGCACCGCCTTTTCCCATCCCTGAGCTCCTTCCCCACAGCTCCAGCTCCAGTCAGCCATTTTGCAATCCACACACATAGCCTTGATGGCTAGAACCAATGGGACCCAGTGGAGAAGCACTCAGTGGGAGTCTATGGGTGAAAATGAAGCGAGTTATAAAAGTGATAGTGTGTAATCTCCTCTTAATAAACATACACCCTACTGTCCACCTACTGTAGCTTTACCACAGACAGGAGTTTAATTTGGAAACCAGCTACTATATTTCTCTGAGATCCTTCATATAAAATGCAGCCTCTCTAAGCTCTCTTGATCAATTTTTCTATTAATTTTCCTCTCTCTCTCTCTCTCTCTCTCTCTCGCTCTCTCCATCCCTCCTCCATTTATCATGTTTCACTGTCAAATCCCAGGCAGTGGCTTCCAGCCTGAACTCACCGCAGTACATGAGGAGGGTTGTAATAACGTTACCTCATGAATGAACAGATTGTCTGACTGGAATACACTAGCTATGGTAACCCCCACGTCACACAGACACTAGCTAAGATACAGTACATATTAAAGTAGTGAAAGAAAAATACACATTGTTTATATTCAATAAACTGCCAGTTATTTTCAGGGTTAATAGATTTATTGTTTGGTCTATGAAATGTTATAAAATAGAAAGAAAATGTCAGAGTTCAATACGACACCTCCAGCTGTCATGTTTTGTCCAGCCAACAGTCCAAACCACAGAGATAATACTCAACTGATGCTGTAATTATAAATAGTTCAGACACAACACAAGAGGCCAGAAACACAACTAAATGATAACACTCTTCAAATCACTGGCCTTAAGTACAATATTTAATAATCATGAACAGACAAGGTATATTGTAAAACAAGCAACTGTTTGCCACTAGGTTAGATGTGACGCATTACAGGCCTGTTTCAAAATGGGGCCACTGACGTTCATCACTGTCTACACAAAGATACACGCTACACAACGGGAGTGTGTTTGAGTCAGTGAAGGGCATTTAAAAATCATCTATGCGCAAGAGAGCAAACTATCTGCGTACACGTGAGGCTCACTGTCCCTCGCACAGCAGCTTAGTGTGTGTGTGTGCTCTACTTTCCTTCCCCAGTGGCCCCCCACAGCGTTAAATACCGAGGCTGTCAGGGCTCACCTATGAGAGTCAAGCAGCGCAAGAGACAGACAACACACATAAATGCACATAGATATGAACAAACATTCCATCAAACAGCAGCATAGGAGGATGACGTAGTTTACCTCAAGGAAAATGCAGTGCACGCACTCAGACACACTTCATGCTCCCATCTACTGAGAATGAGGCCAGTGGGCCCCTGTCTTGTCTGAGGATGACTGTGTTCATCATCTGAGCTTCATCTGGGCCAGTGTGTGTGTGTGTGTGTGTGTGTGTGTGTTATTTCTAAAAACAAAAGAGAAAGTCTCTAGAGAAGCTGCAGCCATGGGACTGTGTTTGTAGGTAGGTTACTGGTGCAGACACACAATTACAGACACAGACACCACCACCACAAAAACACAAATTAGCTGCTTTGTTTTTAGGGAAACTGGCTTAGTATTCAAATGGATGAAACAACTCAGTGCTTGGAAACAGAGGGGAGTGAGAGAGCCGCATTGAGGATGAGCGTTGCTAAGCAGACTGAAAGCTGAGAGAGGCTGTCAGTAAGCCAGCAATGCCCTGCTATCACTACAGAGAGAGAGAAAACACAAAATGGAGACACTGCACGACCCTCTGTCTTTGTAATAAATTACAAAGTATTCACTAAAATACCTCAAAATATGCACTGAAGACTGCATTTAACAATCATTCCCTAGCTAAATGTACTTTACCTCAACCAGCAACAATAACCACATTGTAATTTGGTCTTAAAACAATTAGACACCTAAATTAGCTTATGTGTCTTGGTGAAAGGTGGAAATAAAGGTGCTGCACCACAAAAACAAGAAAATGGGCTTTGCAGTTAAATAAGTGACTGTTTAAATGCTTTAATGTAAGAGTAGGAGGTGGCCCTGACTAAAACCCTTCTTTACTGGCCGTAATATGCGGTTATATATCGATCAGTGGTTTGTTTACTTCCTCTTCAGCACAGGAGGGTGCGCTGCTGTAATGTGGAATACTGCAGTAAATGTCAATGCTTGGTTGGTCATTACTGTCTGCAATGTGGCTATGGGGAGGACGAAGAGGTAGGAGAAAGAAACGGGGAGAGGGTAAGGAGGCTGGCCCAGGATCAAGTCACAGCACCACAAAGAGACAGCTCCACCTGTCCGCAGCGCCCCACAGGGCAAAATTTACTACAGACATGGAAAGAAAGACACTTGCATCCACATAGGCCCTGAGCCCTATGACTGTTCTGCAGGGAGCTTTGCTCTCATCCATATTACATGCTGGAGCTTGTTTGAAGCCTCTACTGCTTGCCCCTGAACGGGCAGCTTGGCTTTACTGTCCCGGCCCCTGGGGCCCGCCTGTCTCCTCCACAGACACACACACACACACACACACACAGGTCCTGTAATGTAAATCCATCAGCTACCGTGACTCACTCTATCACTCCGTGTCACAAGCTCTGGTTTTCCAAACAAGTTTCTGAAGTCCATTCTCGCTACTTTCCCAAAGGCTTGTGGACTGCAAGATTCACTACTTACATTTTTAATCTTACCAAAACTAAATTATTCATCATCATCATCATCCTTTATTAGCAGACTCAAGGTCCATACAAAAAAAGAAATAAAAGAAAAAAAAGAAAGGATATAAAAGAAGAAAAAAAAATAAAAATCATAAAAGACATTTATACCAATGTTTCCACAGAGAGGATTGGTAACGTACTACACTAAAACCAGGATTAGCCAGCATCATTATAAGACTCATTATTGAAAAAAAACTCCAAACTTCAGATGAAACCTTCACAGAATCTACCCAAATTTGGCCTGAGGCTGCCATTTCTTTTCCACACTGCCTGTGCTGATATTAATACACCAGAGCCTATGACAGGTGAACTCAGTCCACACACACACGATCACCAGACTTCATTTATTAAAACAGTCACATTTCACAGTCACAGTCTGAGGCAAGCTTGATAACAGCCCAAGAAAAGTGTGGCTGGGTTTGGTAAATGTCATTATAGTTGAGTCAGAGCTCTAAATGAACACACCTGGGTGTAGATCAAACAGACTGAGCAAGAGACTGGGCCGGTGATAAATCTTTGTCCTGGCTCCACAGTGACGCTGATGCATAGAGAGTAAACCACAGCCCCGATGGAGCACCGTGACTCACGCTGCAGGATAGGGTTGGCGTTGTGACGGGAGGAAGTGGCTTGTGGTGGTTGTTGTGTTCCTGTATGAGTGTCTGCTTGTGTTTGACCCCATGACTTCCTTTAATCACACACTGCAGACTGTTATCTGCACAGTGTCCCATGCTACTGTTTGTATTTGTGTGCCTGTCATCTCTCTAATAAGAAATGTCATCATGTGGACACAGAAGGGTCACGTCAGGGCCAAGTCAAGTTTGACTTTGATTCATTATTTTATGAAGCACTTGTGCTTCACTAAATACAAATGAGGCTGCTCGGCAACCTTACCAAAATTTACCATCATCTGAGTGCAGACTAGATTTCTTCCCTCAACGTGAGTCAGTCCTATGAAGAACTACTGTGGATATGACGTCATCTGGAATCAGGATGTCCTTCAGCCAGTACATTTTGATAGTGATGACAAAGAGAATGTCTGGCATAACAAAGTGCACCTGTCACAGGAACTGGTTAAAATGTAGCTAGACTGTAAACCACAAGGCAATGCATCACTCTTCAGAGCATAAATCAAGAGCAATATGGCTCCATGAGAGCCAAGTCGCCCCAGCAGCCAGCCTGTTTTCATATGAGCAAAGTTGAAGCCAGAAGAAGACACAGAATCAGCACCACATGCTCAACGCACACACAAGCACACACTGGTCTGTTGCTTGGGGACAGTTAAGGAGGACTTGCCTATTATCTTGCATGCAATGATGTGCACTCACCAGTTTCAACCTATTCAGCCCATAATTAGGCTTCCATATCCCTTTCTGAATGGCAAATACAGATACTGCCAACTGGTGGTAGGGGGATTTATTTCTCATGCAGGCGAAGAAAGTACATGCTAGTCAGCTGTTGGCTGTAGTCTTTGCACTGTGTTCAAGTGTCGCTAGAACTATCGCTGCTAGTTCTTTCACGTCGGCTTGGTGTATCTCTGCCCTTAGTTTATGCTGTAAATGCTGTACAGTGGGGTTGAGGAAACTCCAGAGGGAAACAGTCCTCTATTTACAGGCTCTAGATGAGCTGCTATGGACACCTGAGGTACATGAAGCAAAGAAGACTGTATGTTTGCATGTGTGTCTCCCCTAAGAAATATCAGGGAGCCAGATGATTCCCATGAGCAGCATCACTGCAGGTGGGAATAGTGATGAGATAAACACATCAGCATTCAGAAAGGCAAAGCAGAAAGAGATGGAAGACTGGGCAAACTACAAAAATGTCACTAGTTCAACCTTCACTAATGTTGCTAACTTCACAGCCTTGCCCCGAGTCCTGACCGGTCAAGTCCCTGGTGAGATAAGTATTTACATGGTACAGAGGCTGCCAGAAGTGGAAGGGAAATAAACAATTGGAGGCAATTGGAGCAAAGGTAAGGCTGCGAAATAAAGGACTTAATGGTAAGCACCTATTCAAGCCTGGAAAGTTGGCATCTCAGTGTTTTGCTGTGCTTTCTACTTTCACCTGCACCATGGGATGAAGGTCAAAACTAGCATGGGGGTCACAGCAGGACTATTGTTGTGTACAAATAAGCATCTGGGGCTGTTTAACAAAAGAACGTGGACAGCTAATCAAACATCGCAAACAGAATTGCTTCCACATGGAAATGACGAGCCATTACATACAAAGCAAATAAATTACTGGAACAGTAGAGCAATGGGGATTTCCTCAATGATACAGGCTGGATATTTTCCCCCTGATTTCCCTAGGTTTGCAACTTGTGTAACTGATCAGCAACGTGTCTGGGTTGGGTGTTGTGGGTGTGCTGGGTGGCAGCCCAATGGGACTCACAACACACCTCTGATATCCTGTGCTCATCTCCCTGTCTGGGAGACTGGGGCTGTGAGAGAAAATATGAGAATGGCGGTATTAAATTTGTCTGTGTGTTTGCCATGTATATGGTCCTCCTATGGAAAATGTAGTTGCTGGGTCTCCATTTATATCTTCATTAATAGCCATTCCCACTGGGAAGACAGCACAGAAGAGTCTTTCAAATGCAAATGTTCTCTCTGTTTGGACATAACATGAACAGGCTGGCAGTCTCGCACAGCCCGTTTACAGTATACCTCCTTGCCTCCAATCCCTGCCCCCAGCACACATTGGAAGCAGCCCGACTTGACTGTCTCCAGGGAGACCAGACAGTCGATAGTCAATCTTCTCATAAACACATCAATTAATTAATACAAAGTCTCCTCATTATTCAGGTCTCATGCAAAACAACCTGCACAGGCTAGTCAGACATGTTACAATCCAAGCTGCTTTCTCTTCTTACACTCGTTTGAACTTGCAGGCCATTATATTCCCCTCTCTTTCACTTGTTATCGCTCTCCTTTCCTTGGAAGTAATAAACTGGTCTGACACCCTGAGGGGGTACAACCAGAGCACAGCGAACATGTAAACAGCCTGTCAGTCCAGGGCTCTTTTAAAGCCTGCAGGACATTTGGTTGGGAGGTGCTTGGCCAGTTTGTTTAGTCTGAGACTGCTGGCAGACGTGGCAGTGGCTCAACTGTATCTCTACTGACCTATCTCTGCTGCTTGCTGCTGTGGCTAGTTCCCACCAGTCCCAAAGCCAAGGAAACAGTCAAAAAAGCAAGCAGCAGCTGAGGTGGGAAACCACCACCAGCCAAACAAGAGTACTTTTTTTTTTTTTTAATGTGGAGTTGTAGCGGACTGGATAATCAATGCACAACCAATCCAAGGTGACTTGAACTGGTGGCTCTGAAGCCAAAAACGTGACAAGATTCTTATCTATTTAACAAAAAGAGTTAAATGACTGATGCTCTTCCCGTGAGCTGCAATACTGTCATGGAGCTGTGACACTAACCTGATGGTGACATACCAGGGGCCCCTCACCTCAGCAACCCCTACTTCGTAGGGTCCCATTTAGTCCTTTATAAAAGGCAAACACTGGCCTATGCACAGTGTTTTGTGCACAGAGAACACCACAACTGTCACAAACCAAACTATATACAGGTGTGACAAACTGTAGGTTACTCTGGGCCAGTTCAGAGAACATGCTGTGTATTCAGTATAAGTGGTTAACTGCTCTTTGGAAAATGGACAAACAGGTTCAGCTTAGATCTCGAGGAGGTTAATTTTCAACTTAGGGAAAG
>NW_018127894.1:2439737-2473846 GCF_001952655.1 Monopterus albus | reverse complement strand
ATGCCTCTGGACATGGCCCGTTTTGTGAAAGATGACCAAAATGTACAGTAGTTTGTGACACGGACAACAGCCAGACCCACCTGTCCTTATCATCTCACCTTCTTCCTTTCATATTCTTTACTTCTATTCTCAGCCTCATTTGCTCAAGTGCCTCCTTCAGGTAAGGTACATTTTCTGTCAGCCAGCCTGCCTGCATTAGAAAAATTAATGCAGGCATCAGCTGAAGCAGAGATGAGGTGAACTTGGGAGACTTGGGTACATCTTAACACAGTTGAGAGCTTATGCATCACCGACCACAACCCCTTTCACAGAGCCTCCTCATTTCACTCCTCTTCCGTTTCCTCCTGCCTCTCTCTTGGTCCATTTCCTCCTCTATTTGTGTCACCCAACAACTCACCACATCCATCAAGATCAGAGACCCGATCAATAGCCACTGGTTTTCTTCCCATCTGCCTTGCAGACATGCACAAGTGGTCTTATTGCCTATGTAACAAATGACTTATATCTGATCATGTGGCTGCTTATTTTATTACTATACACTGATTGGGGCCTAGGGGCTGCTGACTGGTCACAGACACGTGAGCAACAGCAGAACTGTCTGGACCGAATGAAAAGGATGATAGTGAACAAGGTATAGCAGAGTGAAGAGAAAACCAATGGCCTTAAGTTAAGATGTGTTAGAAGAGAGAGAAGCAGGCAGATGGAAGAGAGATACCAAGATAGAGGAAGGAGGAAGCGATAGCAATAGCAACACAGTGAATGATTAGCATGCCTGTTAAAATCTAATTAGATACAGAAAAAAGACTGATTGACAAGCAGCCAGATAGAGAAGACAGCCCAGAATACAGACAGAGACAGCCAGAGAGTGCAGCTGCACTGGTCTGTGGTAATGAAGTCACTGGTTTCCAAACAGCAAATAGAGGAAGCCAGAGAGATGCATCTGTCTGCCGTCTGTGCCGCAGCCACACTGTGTCAGCTCGGCCAGGGAGACACAGAGAAAGGCTGTTCTTTCTGACAAGTCTGACTCTGGGCCAGCACAACAACAAGGCTGGAGAAAATAATCAACACACAAATATGATCACCGTTCTCTATCATAGGGTTACATTCACCAAGGTTTTTAAATATGGCTAAAGTATTAGCTCATAATGTTTTTTTTATTTCCCAAATTTTTCTACCTTAGACATGGCCTACAAATTAAATGTTCATGACTCTGGCCAATCAGACCAAAAAGTACTCCACACAGTTGCACAACTATAAACATTACCAGTGTATATCTCTTTATCTTAAAAAATAATTTGACCAGGGCTGCAACAACTATTGATAAAATCACACACAAAAAAAAGTTGGCAACAAGTTTAATTGTCGATTAGTTGGGCCTATTCATGCAGCTATGTCAGAAGGCCAGGTCATCGACTGGGTGATCACATCACTGAGCTGTACCCAAAGCAATTGAAAAATGGTGGAAGTGTGAATAGTCATGAACATAGTGCAGCAGAGAAAAGTGGACGGCCAAAGTTGTCTAAGGTTTGGGAGCACTTTATTTCACAAAGGTGACTGTCCAATGACAAATATGCACTATGTATCTGTCATGGTACAGGAGCATGATGACAATGCATTAGCACCTAAAGAATAGACAGATTGGAGCTATAGAAGAAGGGAAGTCTGGAGCTAAGTACTGTAAATTGTTAACTTTACACACTGTGAATCATTGTTAAGAAATTACTAAACTAAAACCATGAAGTAACGTTGTTCCGTAGGCTGCTAATAACAGGCGCTAAATTCATTTGCATACACGTAAACAGCCAAGCATTATATTAAAGAAAATAAGAAAAAAGGTTATATAGGGGTGTTCAGGAACATTGATGACATGTATGCAAGTTAACGGGGACAGTGCAGAGTACATAGCCTAAGAGTAAATATGTTGAGGATTGTTTAGCCATACTCAAATTTAACTTTAACCGTCAGCTATAGTAGTCATGTTTGCACTGGCCCTTTCATTAGCATGATATGTTTATGAATACAGTATATAAACTCTTTTAAATCAGAAACATTTTTATTTCTGTTAACACTAAGGATTTATAGTATTGTGCACTTTATAAAAAAGCTCTATTCTTGGACAAGTAATTTATTTTTGTTAAATAATGCACTACAAAAAATTTTTACAAAAGAATTGTTTAAAAGAATTTTTTGTTTCTCTTTTGTTTCCATTGATTTCTCCATGTTTTTCATACTTTCAATTAACTGTAGAAATAATCGACAAATTGATTATTAAAGTCGTTGTTAGTTGCATCCTTAAACTTGACCTAATGTAAGTAATGCTGGGAATTTTGTCATTCAGATGTTTTGTAATACATTCTTTCGCTCAAGCTTATCTGACATGTCATGTAAACACACAGCCCAAATAAACAAAATGTCTTCCGACAAGATGAATTTTTCACAAGGTGGTGGGGACAATCATCAAAAGGGATTTTTGGTACTTCCTGTCTTGTGAGAAAAAAGTCACTCAAATAAAAAAAAAACCTTGATCACGTCTAAGTGGAAAGTACAAGTATCCGTCACAAGCCATGAAGGCAAAATGAACTCATTGTCTGTCGGATAGTAATTCTTGAGATATGGCTTCAGCTTGTTGCTATCTGTTCGTGGCGTCTGTCTAGCAAGCCTTATTTACACAGCAGGGATCGGTAGACAGGGTAACAAGTGCCTTGGGGCACAAAGCACAGTTTATATAGAGCAAGTCCTGGGGTTTATAACTGCACCTTCTCAAACCAAAGAGTCCTAACAGGATATGGGAGTAGTAGCCATTGGAGAAGGTGGGTTAAAAAAAAAAACAAACTTCCAGATAACTCCCCCTGTGTGTGTCTCTTCTCCTGTAGAGGTTCCAGAGCTCTCTGGTAAAAATATGAACTTCTTGTAAATGTGCACATTGACATCATGTGTAAATAAGGGTTGTTAAAGGTCTGCAGTCAGGGGAAGACTAACACATGCAGGCAAGCAATCTTTTTAAAAAGCATGTGTGACCATAAGCTGCCTGGCTGGCCTTCCACTGACATCCACTGGGATGTGGAAAGTATGAGTCACACATCAGTGGTAGGTAGTCAGACAGAGTCTGGAGGATGTTCAGGGTGAAAGACATGTCCGTCTGCCTCACTTCCTGTTCAGTCAAACACACACTAAATTACACAATTACACACAGAGAGGGTGGATGTATTAGGAATGGAACCCTGACTGAGTGAAAAGAAACACTGCCAGGTCACCTGTGGTCACTGACGTTTCACACAGTGACACATCCGCTCCGACTTGAGGGGGTGGAATGGTATCCTCTTTTACAGCCAAAATCACCTGCTTCCTATAGATTCACAGAAAACTGTCTTTTCAGGAATCTGCCTGTTGTGCCTGCGTAGGTCTGTCTGCACAGACACTGTTGCATAAAACAATTACAAAATAATTCAACAACATCCTTTCTGATCAAGCCAAACCCTCACATATAACAGAACATGGTAAAATCTAGTCACTACTGCCAAAAACACGAACTGAGAAATCACCCCAGAGAAAAAAGACAGCACCTGAAACTGGCGAGACAGAGGCTCAAGACAGCCCAGCAAAGTGTGAGACTGAGAGACGAAGATGTGTCATACTAGCCTCCAGTTAGTCGCTCATTACACACACACACACCGAGGCTGGCGATGTCTCACACATAAAAACACACCAACTGTAGACGTCACGCAAGCAATGTGCATCCATACATGTCACCCATCAAGACCACTCACCCTTGAGCATGTTTTTGTACGTGTGTTGTATCTATGGTCTGTGTATGCTACTGTTTGTGTGTGCTCAACAAGGAATGTGATACTAAAATATCTATGCCTTCATTAAAGAATGTCCTCGTCTTCTAAGATGTATACCTCAAACTGAGACAGGAGGAAGGAGGAGGAGGACAACTGGGGAAGAGGCGGGACAGGAATGCAGTCGGGATGCTAGACAAGAGAGCAGACAATATTTTTGGTGTATTCCCACACCAAATTAACAAAACAAGAAAAAAATGCAAGGCTTCTGCCTATCAGGTATACAGTTACTTGTTTTGTGTTTTAGAAATATGCACACACCTCCACTCCACACAGACTCTCACTTAGCCTGCTGTAACTAACAACCAAATCTTCCCAGCAAGGTTTGGACATAGGGAGAGTCCCTCTCTGTTCAAAATTTGGTTTAGTTGGTTAAAGCCTGAATATTTTCAGTGCTTCTGTCTTTTTTCACCAAAAATCAATCAGAACTGGTTGAACTGTTAGGTATTTTTAGTCAGATAGATGTTGGATAGATACTTTATGTATTAGAAAAGTCTAACAAAACCAAGTGACCAAACCACACCAAACAGAGAAAAACACAACCCCCCTCTACCAAAACAATACACAAAGGGCAGCCCACTGTGGTCAGAGCAAGGTAATGAGACATAAGCTAGTCAATGGCAGGGAAACAATCTAGAGCTTTTCCCCTATTGAATGCTGACTTTTCAATAAACTTGCTACCCTTGTGGCTTAAATACTGCACTGACATGATTTTTTTTACAAAGCAAGAACTGGCAAAAAATCACCTTCTTTGGAAGACTGTGCATGCTGATTTTCAGTAATAACTACCAGTAAAGCAATGAATACAATCCTGCAACTGTGACTCATACTGTCCAGATATTCTTCTTATATCAAGAAGCACCAGTATTTTGACCAAGTGGTTAAGCAATGCATAACAAATTTATAAAGTACTTCTCTAACAGATGCAATATAATGACTAACCAGACAAAAGTACCTTTAGTTTTCGTTTCTTTTCTGTGTTCCCAAATTGTGAAAAAGTCCCATCCCAGTTACCTTGTTAAAAAGTTCACAGAGAGTTAAAATAGTAACTGCTGACATATACTTTTAATACAGAAGTCTCTTCCTGAGTCACATATTGTTCTTTTATTCAGTAACATTCTCAGTGACCGCCCAGTGGCTGCGCAGACAAATTAGGCACTTCCCTTTCTTTCAGCTGTGGCCAGCTGACCTAACCTGGTCTGATCAGACCTGGCCAGGCAGATGTCACCACCTGTCCCAGGCCTCCATCCCACATACTAGGTCAGTGGTGATTTAAGAAAACACCTGTCATATGGCAAACTAGTCAAACCTGCTAAACACAGATTATGGGACTGCACCATTACAGGGAAGAAAAGTCAAGTAGCCAGAGAAAGCACACAGTCCAACATAATAAACATTTTACTTAAGTGGCTTTCTTAAAAGAATCATTATAACTGGCATGCAAACAAGCAAACATACATAAAGACTCAGGTCTCTTTCAGAAGGGCACTTACTTTGTCTAGTGACCTCTTGAGCTGGTAGTGGAACTTCTCTTTGACCTCGTCCAGGAGCTGCTTAAGCTTGGGCTCCTCAGGTGTGCCCTGATACTTCCTGGCAAGCTGCAGGTAGCAGGGCCACTTGGCTGAGTCAAAGCCCCAGTGGCAGGTCCTCTTATCAGGTGACTTATGTGAATGCATGACAAACTTTTGTGGTGAAAAGAGCAATTGACACTCAACACACTGAATGCAGGGCGCCTCAGGCTGGGTGTAAAACTGGGGCACAAAGAGACCCTGGCACTTCCCCAGACACTGGTGCTCCACCTGAAAGCTGGCTTCGCCCTCCTTCAGCAGGCCCTGGGCCGACAGCTTACCGCTGGGGTCAGCGGGCAAGGCCGCCCCAGGGCGCAGCAGAGCGTTGCACAACCGTTGTGCATCCGTCAGTGTAATGAGGCCACATGAAGGCGCGTTGAATGGCAGAATGCCCAGCACCTTGAGGATGTGCAGCTGCTCGGCATCACAACGTGAACAGTAGACGTACAGTTCGTCGCACACAGTGTTGATCTGCTGCAGCGAGAAGTCACGGAGCACAGAGTTGAGCACCTGGGGTAGGCAGAGCCGTTTCTCTCCCCCGACAACAAAACAGGAGATGGACTCTCCTTCCAGCAGTGAATGGGTGAGTTCGGTGGAGCTGTCACAGGGAACTAGCAGAGGGCCTCCTCCCAGAACAGGAGGGGAGGGCAGCGGAGGCATGCCAGCTGGGGAATGCTCATGGCCGGTGCGGGCTGAGAAGGCAGCAGGACCCCCAAGAGAGCTCTGGCTGCTGAGGGTGAATTGGGCCAGTGTGTGTTTGAGCCCAGGGCTCAGGTCCAGGGCTTTAGCAGAACCCACCACGTGCAATTCAGCCTGGCCCTCCACATCCATCTCAGAGTCGTGGAGCAGCTCCTCAGTCTGTTCCCGCTTCACCCTGGGAGTTTTGGGGAGGGAATCTAAGCCACGACACTTCAGGTTGATCTCTGCCATCACTCGCTTCTTGATGGGTGCATCTTCCAGTCTCTCTCTGTACAGCCTTTTCATGTTGCCCTTGAATGAGGTCATGTCTTTGAAAGGGGTTTTTTTGAAAGTGGTCTGGGTGCTGGCCATGTCTAAGCACTGGGTTACTATTGTTTTTGTCTGCTGACTGAGTTCTTGGATACGAGTCCTTTTTTCCCCCTCCTCAAGTCTTTTTCAAATTACACAAATCTTCTGGTAGTTAGACACATGCATGATGGTGATTGAAGTTTCCTGTTTAGATCCACTTCCTGAGTGTGAAAAAAAAAAAAGAATTTAGAAAACAAAGAAAAGGCAGACAAAATCATTCAGTCACTATCTAAGCTAATCGATTTTTATAAAGGAATACGCAAACTGAAAACGATCTAATCAAAAAATGCTATGGAGCATGACACATCCACAAGCAGTTTAAATGTTTTATGGCCGCTGACCCCGCTGGGGACTGAAGAGGTCAATGGCTGTTTGCATGGACCACTAAGCCAAATGGCCATTACCATACTTCACATAAACAAGGCTTTTTCAGTCCTTGTAATTGAACCCCAGGAGAAATTTGCATCACCGTTTTCACCAAAGGTTTTGAGACAAACTTTCTAGCACAAAGTGAGAATTTTAACAAGCAAAACCAGTCGACCAGACATGACAAACCAAATTCTCCACCACCCAGCCCCTCTCTTCCATTAGCTTGTTAATGTAAGGCTGATAAACAATGGTCAAAAACATTTCACTTTGCAAATGAAAATGCCTTTCCCAACCATATTGTGCCTTCCCCTAAGGTCTGCTTTACCCCACGCTGACCCCATCAACTCCATGAAAAACAACTGATAAAAGCGTTACCAGCAGTCGTTCCCGTCTCTCGGTCTTTCACAGCTTGACGTGCAGCAGTGTGGAAAGCGGTGTTTCCCCTTCTTACTTTACAGCGGAATTACTGAGTCGACGGTTTTGAGATAACCAACATTTAGCTGGTATCCTCAGTTTAAAAGGCAATGTTTGATCATGGCCACTGCTGCAATATGACGCCAAGAGAAGAGGGGACTGATCGCGCTTCAGCTTGAAAATGCAACATTTACTGTGCCATTTGCGCTTCGTGATGTGTTGTAGTGTCTATAATACATTACATAGAGATTTCGGCTTGTCAAAGGGCAAAACACGCACGGTGGGTTAAATGACCACAGTGAACGGGTTTGCACGCTTTTGCAAATTTCCACATCCCGTCGTTGTTGTTTTTTTTTTCCACTGACTGAAATGCTGCTCGGGTGTATCGAGTTCGATTCCGAAACGGGTTTGATGTTTGTGGGCGGTCTAATGGCAAATATCAGCCGTGGGATGACTTCTACAACACGGCAAAATCAGACCAGTAACAACCCGTTACAAGACTGTTTCCCTTTTTTCTGTTAAAACCTCGATCCATGCAGGGCAGTATATTTATGACAGAAATCACATTGCTTCGTTAAATAACAACGCAGTGGGGTTTCTCATAAAACACCTCTCAGCTTTTAATTGCTATTAGACCCATTTTCTTAATGTCACCCCCACTTCTAGTATCCTGTTCGCTGCAAGGACACCGCGTAGCTATAATGCTCCTGCTCCGCTCCATCCCCTCCTCCTCCTCAGTCTGCAAACTGTACTTTGCTTCCTCTGCTGGCTCGCCACGACGGCACTGGTATGCAGACAGCACTGATAATGACATTCACTGTCTACACTACGGTCTAGTCTGGGAAGACACGGTCGAGCCCTACGCACACACCGATTAGACGAAGGCACGGCGGGGTTTACAACCGCGGCTTGCCCGTATGTCAAAAACACTGAGTGCTATTCCGGTACACCCAAACAGTCAAATGAAACAAGTCGTGTATGTGTGTGACACAGTTTATGTCGTTCAATAAAATATTTTGACTATAAAGAATGTTACGTTACACAAACGAAAATTGGGAACATTTAGAAACTGCTCATTTCTCGGGTAACGTTCAATACTAAGTGCGCTAGCTAGCTTAGCTAGCCCAGCGTACCCCGGCGCAGTGAGCTATAAAAGCGGTCTAAGTGGGTAGTGAGACGGGCTCTCAAGGTCTTGTATCGAAGTCAGTTCCCCTTCGCTTAGTGTTTCCCTCCCGTTAGAACAGGTTTCCCCTCCGTGACTGGGGTTAAGATAGGTTATGGTTATGGGTAGACTAGCACAGATAACTGTCTGCGGTTAGGTTAAGGTTTGGGGTTAAGCATCTCATACGATGACCGGTTGGGGTTAGGAAAGGTTTCAAGTTACGGTAAGAGGAAACATAGTCTGGCCCCATCGACGTGGGGCCAGACTTCGACACAACAGCGGTCAGATATTAAAGCGGTGACTTGGGTCCCCCAACACACAGAGTGATAAACAGCAGTGTCCGCTGCGACGAAGAACGATAACCTACTACTTATATTAAGCCAGGCTATCTGAAGGGCTAACACTCCACCCCTCCAGTCTGTCGTTTTGCGACTAATTAAACGAACTCGACCGTTAATCGCCACAGGCTGAGATCCAATATGAACAAAACCACCCGCAAAAGATTTTAAAACAGTAATTTAAAGGCTTCTTATTTTTTTTAAAACACTTGCCTGAACGCTGTATGTCTCTGTGTCGTCCTCACTCGCCCAGGGTCTTCTCTAAACTGGAAAAGCCTGGCGTACCGTCAACAAAATGCAGCCAGCAGAGGCTCCACTACAAGCCCGTAACGTCACACTGCACACGGGCTGAGAGGCGGAGACGTCACCCGGCTGACGGAAACTATGCGGGGGTGTCTCTCGTCTGCAGCAGCGCCCAGATCTGAAGGCGGCTGATGGTGTGACAGTCGAGCTAGAAAACGGAGTGGGTTTTGAGGGCTGTTATCACTCATTTTACTGTCTGTAATATTACTCTCTTCGTCTGTAAATGTCCTTTATATATGCCACTTTGACTACTGGCCGGATTAACCTCCCTGGGGGCCCCGGGGCAAACATTTGCTGTTGGGCCCCTGACTCCCCACTGTACATGACAGTCTGATTTTCCCCCAAGCACTCAGTACCAACCAGTATACTTTATTAATTATTTTAAATAATTTTAAGCAAATATGCCACATTCACAGGTACTAGCCTCTTAAAAGTAAATTTTCTATAGCCCCTTTTAGACATGCACTGCAGCCCTGACATTACCCAGTATGTGAGAACTTAAATGTTTGCATCAGTTGACCTAGACATTAACCAGTACAAGGTCCATGTAATGTCCAATTGAACCCATGTGTGAACAGAGGAGGTCATTGCCCAAAGAATTTACTAGTGGGCATGTTGATGGAATTTCTTTGTGTGATATAGTGAAACTGGATGAATACAAATGTCCAAGGGTGAAGAAGAAGGTTCAATTACACGAAGACAGCAATGTCTCAGTGGAGAGATGATATCAAAATACTTATGTTGTATTGGCGGAGGCGTCGTCTGCCATCTTCAGTGTGCTTTAAAAAAACTGTGATTTCTACAGCATACTTTTTGCAGTTTCTGCTTCTTGCATGCTCTATTCAGGTGCAACTGCACAAGAACGGGTCTGACTATCTGTTATTTTCTGCATTTGTAAAAGAAAATGGCTTGTGATAGTAAACTCAATATCTAGGTATTTTTCTCTGGTGCTCAGACAACAAGGTTGAATAACGAAGGTTTTTTTTTTTTTACTATTTTAGAACAATTTCAGACATTTTAAAAACAATCATTGGCTGCCAGCCTTACAACCTGTGATGGGATAATTCTACCCTGCTCAGACTTTTGTGTTTATTACCCAACAAACAAACAAAAAAAGGACACAATTTGATTAAATACTACTTTAAATAAAAGAACTCAGTATAAACCAAAATAAATGAGCTCTTTAAACTAAATCAAGTTGTAGGTCAGTGTCATTGACTTGGCCTTGGATGACATTTTCTGGCATAAACTGACATGGCAGTTGCTTTATCTATGAGAGGTAAGGAGAGGACAAACTCACTGGGCAAAAGGGTGGCTTCTTCTCCCATTGTTCCCCTCCCCCAGTTGTTTATGGACCCTGCAAAAGGTCAGGAGGTCATTCAGGTGTTCATTTGTGCCTTTAGTGATGATGTGAGTTAATAAAATCTGAGAGATGTGGTTTTTTTGACTGATACATAATATATTTTTATTTAAGGAAGGTTGAATTCCCTAAGAAACTTTTAATCTGAATGTACATCATCTGTTACAACTCTGCAATCTTAATCTATAAAGGTCATTATGCTCTGTCTTCATATGCTGGGTTTTTTTCAGATGGAGTACACCCTGGCTGGCTGACTGACCTAAAGTCTGATTTCATGCGTCTGTATGAGCAAAGAGGCTTGATAAGCTTTGATAAACACCACCGTCGGCTGTTTCACCGCACCGTCTCTCTGGCAGCAAAGTCAGCAGTTGTATTATGAGAGCAGATGTGTGTACACCCTGTTCAGCCCCAGAGAACAACAAGAGGGACATTGATTTTCCTGTAATAACATCACTCTTTGTTCTGTGGGGAGTAAATTAATCTCATATGTGCAATAATGTGACCGATGTGGATTGTTCGTTAGGGGTATAAAGCAAAAAACTGAAGGATGAGGTAGTGTAGACAGTGGTTGGGGGGGGGGGGGGGGGATTCACAGACAGGATGTAACAGAAGAGCACATTGATAAGCATCTCCATTAGCTGAGAGTCTGTCTAACTGTTATTGGACTTAGTATGAAGTGGACCCTGGGGGAAGACATCTCATAGTTGTCTCCAAACTTCCTGACATGGAATAAGTATGGGCTATTAAAATATGTCCTCTGTTGTCCAGTAGGTATGGATAGTGTGTGATTTGGGGTAACAGTGCTTGCTGAAGTGGTAGTCTGAGGTCACACACCTTCACCACAGATTCGGAGGTGTATCGGACAGTTTAGGGCACATTTTCGGCTCTAGTGTGTGACAGCATGTTGCACTGGCTCTCATCCTGCAGCCACATTACAGCTGTTGCATGGTACTTATTTGAAAGTGTAGTCATTACCTGGACTTTATAATCCAACTGTGTAGTAGGAAACATCAAGGAAATCAATTGATATAATCACAATTGGGGGTGACTGTGGTTCAGTGGGTAGAGCAGTCATCTCCCAAGACACTGAACCCCCAAGTTGCCCCTGATGGTTGGAGCCATCGGTGTGAGTTGGTGTTGCTGATGGCTGCCTCGGTTCTGTACCGGAAACAAATCCCTTGTGTGTGTAACATACGCACTTGGCCAAATAAAGGTGATTATCCTGAAAAGACACGCTGTTAATCAAAATTGCAAACACTGATATAATGGTGGATCATGTCGATTACCAATACCACTAGTATCCTGGTTACAACATAGATTTTCAAACATCCCACTTATGTGTTGCACATGTATGCAGTTTGTCTTGGTTTTGAGAACCCTGATTCTGCTACCTGGAGAGCTCCATTAGAAACCAGGAAACTGTGGCATGCACTTTTTTGTGTGAAAAGACAGCATTACTGGGTTTTGTCAAAGGTACAGTATAATGCACACTATTTATTTTCAACAATCTTTGCTTTTTTCATTGCGGGTTTCTGCTGTAATTACTCACGGAATTTAAAAAAAAAGCACCACCTGTACTGGTATTATTGGTATTAGTTGTGTTTTTAAATTCAGTGATAGAGCAGTTTAACATTATTGTATTGACCTGAATACTTCATCCACCAGACATAGGTTTTGATTTTAATTATTAGCTCCTAAAGTGAAATCTTTCTCATATAAATCTGGGTGGTTTTGTTGCATACTTTTGTTTTAATCACTACATATGTTATTTTATGACAGCAATCCTCTATTACTCACGAGTTCCATTTATAGTCGGTATGGAGGTGTTTCTGAAGTAGCTGTGATGAAGAATCATCTCAAGCATCTGCTAATGAAAGATGATTTTATTACTCAAGAAGCCACCATTATAATATTACAATTACTGAAACAGCACAAGCCCATTTGTAGCTACCTTTCAAGAAGGGTGGAATATTTAACTATTGATGCTAGAAATCACTCAGAATGGCTCACTTCCTCAGTACTACAGTAAAGAGCTTCGGTAAATGTAGCATGATAGCATGCAGACCCTGCCAAGTAGTACACTATATGCACCTTGAACTGCACCATGTTTTACTAAGGGATCGCATTTGGCATTAAGTATGATTCTTATGCTGCCTAATTAATCCCTTCAGGGATGGAATAAAACACCCCATGTGACAAGAGCAATTAAAACAGGTTACCTTTTTCATTTTCCAGATCCTCCTCCATTTTACATCATTAATTATACAAGGTTATTCTTCACTGTGCCTTCACAAGGTGATGTGGAGCCACAGAGCCGTGTTCTCCACCACAGAAGGGGCAGGAACAATGTGAATACAGAATTATGCAATGTCTCACGTTTATAATTTTCCACAGAAAAGAGAGAGAGTGAATAAAATAAATAGATTTGGGGGGAGTCAACATTGGAGCAGCAGAGGCTCTAATGTCCCAGTCCCTAATCAGTCAAGCTTAAAAAACAACAACAACACTGGACCCTGCATTTCCCATAATTTTTCATTAGATCTTCCTTCCCTGTTAAAATGCTCTCAAACAATTCTAAGTTCTAACTCATGATAACCACGATGGCGTCATCAGGGTTATTTTCTCAGACTAGAAGAAGCCCAAAAAGTCTATGATAGTAAATCAGTGGAGTGCTTCTCTAAATAAATGTCAGACTCACATTAGCACAGATTACCACAAGGAGAGAAATAAAATGTTTATTTTACCATCAGGTTTTTTTTTTGTTTTTTTTTGCACACTTAAAGTTCTCCGGAGTTCTGTGGGTGGTAAACGTCCCCAAAATGCAACAAATAGTGTTTCCATTGGGTTCATCATGTAACATTTTGGAATCAATGTAGTGATTAAAAAAAAAAAAAAAAAATCAAAATTAAATCCAATTAACAAAAAAACAAAAAACAAAAAACAATAAAGCAGAAATAACATGTAACAGATAAATGTGTTCCTCTGGTTACCACGAGCCCAAAAGCATTTTCCATGTAGTGAGATGCTTCGACTGGAGGTTCATCACTGTCAGTGTTGTTACAGTCAGAAGGTAATGTGGCTCTGCAAGCAGCTTTACAAAACATCTAGAGTAGTGTGTTTGATATGGTAAAAACGAAGTACAGCAGACGGATTACAGTTTTCGAGCCACATTTCTGTGCTACAACTGTTCTGTGTCGTGGCTTTGCACTTAACTGGGCTCTCATGTTAACAATCGCCTAGTATTTTGATTTAAACAAAAAGACATACATGGAATGGTGACAGTACAAAAAAACCATACTGTAACAGATCAATACATTTCATATGGCATAGTATTAAAAATGAGCACAAAAAAAAGAGAGAATATATAAATTCTATGACTAAGGACAGCACATCTTTCTTAAATACACACTGAACCATCTAATAAGTACCAGCAAGATCTTTTTTTTTTTTTTGGTCCTGTGTGAATGTGTAGTTCGTGGTTGATCCGCACAGCAAAATTAAACCTGTGCTCCAGCGTTCAGGTATTATGTGCTACTTTTCCAGCCAGTTTCCTGGCATGGCAAGCTCTTTCATTCACAGTTTCCAGAGTATTAACTCATTAGCGTTAGTTGGATGCTGCTTCATACGTTCCTTCATTCTGGGAGAAGGGACTTGAAGCAGATTCCTATATTCCAGAAGTTAATCTAAAAAAACAATGCCTGAACCTTTTTGGTTCCATTACTCAGGCTGGATAACACTCAGAACAACATATATAATGACTGTTATGTTGTTAAATAAACATGAGAAAAATATATAAATTTGTATCTTTTTCAGTTTTTAAAATCTAGTGTTATGAGTCTCTGCCTCCTTTATATAAAGTGTGTTGGGACAAAGTAAAATCAAAAATGACTATGACGATCGAGTTGTCAGTTTTGTCCAACTTGAAGCTAAAAAGGCCTAGTCTAACATTTGTCCTCAACAGAAGTTTCATACATACATAAATAAGATATGCACTGAAAACGCCCCACCAGCTGGAAGGAGAGGATGCTCAGTTCATCTGTCACGGGCGCCTCATCTCTCCTGCCCCTGTTTACATTAACCTTGGAAGAACTTTGTAGCCTTTGTTGGCTACAGATAAAGAGGCCCCAATGAGAAAAATCGCTATCAGTGCAGATTTACATGATATAAAAATAATTAACAAAGAAGGTAGGCTTAAGGGCAAGTGGTTATAAATGGCAAAGTGTGAGACTGATTTTGGCAAATAAGCGTTCTACTGGACATGTGCGGCCTTCAAACAGAAGGTTGATGTTGCCAGGTTGTTTCATAACCATGCAGTTTGAAGACACTGAGATGCCATGTAACACGTGCATGACTGTGTGTGTGAGCACAGACGTTATGTCCTCAGACACACTCCTCTGCCGACATCAGGAGCGGGTTGATGTACTCAAAACCTTCAAATTCAGACTGGTCGATCTTCTTGACCACATCACTACCAAGAACAAATGGACAAAAGGTTGCATCAGTTTATTGGAAACTACACATTAAATGAATAATAATGAGATGAGAAAAAAGAGCGACTGAAATGAGGACTCACTCGTCATCAGGTGTGAGCTGGATGGGCTCATTGGTGAACTGGGCGTCAAAGTTGTCCAGTCCGAACTCCCCTGAGATGTTGGGCTTGAATGGAGGGATCACTTGCTTCTGCTCCAGCTGAAATATCAGCACAGGCATGAGAAGACAACTTTTTTTTGTTTTTTTTGCTAAACCTCTTTTCCTGCATGTGATTATTCATACTGATGATTAGTTAAAACATTTCAAAATGCACCTGCATTGCTTTGCATTTTGAGACTTTCAGTCGAATAAAGGAGTATTTTTCCAGTCATATATTTCGTCATTGTAGATTCTTAAAATATCATCTTGTCAGCTAAGTGTATCATCACACCCCTACTACTTTATAATATAAAACTACCATAATTATTAAATTTGTCAATTACAAGGCAGTGAAAACAAATGAATAATTTCAGTTATTTTTCAACTTTTGACATTTTATGAGCAATGAAAAATCAACTAATCAGTAATATAACTGGTACATTAATCAATAATGGAAATAATAATCTCCTCAATCGCCAAGTTGACACCTACTCTGGAGCCAGGCCGATCATTTATTAGAGAGACACTAGATTCTTTGACTATCCCACTACAGAGTTTTATCCTGTCTCCAAAAATAAAAACACTACAGGTAAATGACAAATGCCATCTCTGTTAAAAAAGCTTGCAGTGACTAAAACCTTGATGAGGAACCTGCAAATATACCCCATTACATGTGCCTATCAATACATTACAGTCTCAATTGTAAGTATTATTCCCAATGCAACGACTGCCTCCCACCTGCAGGCAAACAAGTGCACTGCAGGGCAAACTTTCAGGTTAATGTGTTTGAGGTGGAGGTGGGGTGGGACGGGTGTAAGCTGATCTCTCCAGACACTCTGACCGACTGCTGAGTCCCTGCTCCAGACCAAACAGGGAAAAAGAGGTCATGGTGATCCCTGGCGAGCTGCCCTGTCTGTCTGACTGACACGTCAGCCACTAGTACTTGTCTGTCTGTCTGCCTGTTAAGGTCATGTCCACCTGTCTGTCTGCCTGTCTGTCTGCCTGCCTTTAAGGATTAAAACATGCCTTATCATTTACACATGTACAGACATCTCGCAAATAAATATATAGAGTAAATAAGATTTATATATATCAGTTTTAACTTTGAACTGAACTAGTTGTTTATAACAAAATAAGCAGTTTGAATACCTGTTTCATGGACATAATGCCCAATTTATGAATGATAATCATAATAAATCAGTAAGGATGAATAGCCCTGGAATTATTCTTATATATGCATTTTTATTTACTTACATTAAGTTCACATTTTGATTGATCAGTACTGAAAATTATTTTTAGTTATACCCCTACAAGAAATTATAACCATCAGTCGTCGTAATGTGTTGACACCACAGCTCCTGAGAAATGACAGGAGATTAGTTTCATCTTTAAGTTCAAGATGGTGTAAAAGTGAATCTCATAACTTACTATTGCAGAAACCATGAACAATAAGTTTGAAAAAATAACAGAAATTTAGACCTTTTTTTTTTAAACAGTGAAATTCTTTTAAGTGATTCTGAGATGATTAATACAATGAAGTCACATTCATTTATATTGCCCTTTGAGACCAATCACAAAAAGTCTCAAGGGGCTTTACAGTCTGTACAGATGTACTCACTATAAATAGACACTCATATTCATAATTACACTCAAAGCTGTAAACAATATACACAGATTACACAAACACCAGTCTCAGGTAAGATTTTCATTTAGTCCTTGGAAATTTCTGGTGTCCTGACTGGTGCTTTTGTAATGTTTCTGCATAAACCTGAGGCAGTGCTATCTTTCACATCATATGTTTTGCTGTGCCCCTGCTTAGGTTTTTGAGCTCGTACCATATCGGGTAATGCCCATAGACTGACTATAAAAATAGACGATGCGTCACCATTTCCTTCCACTATTCAAAAGTGAAGCCAAAATATTGTGAATACAGTGGCTGCCATCTTGGCATTTTGCAACCAGATTCTGTGCAGTAGCCCCAGAGTAGTTGCGCGACAGTACAAGATCACTAAATTTGTTTATATAATTTGAAATACACCCCTTTTCATATTATCAAATAACTTATTAAAAACAATCTTAATAGAAAAATGACCACTTGTACACACATCAGTGTGATAATATCTATCAAAAAATGACAGAAATCACCTCTGAGAAAAATTCATTTGATTTGTACTTTGAGTTTTTAGTTCGGTTCATGTCTTATACAGTCTATAGTAATGACTGACAGGAGCGACTGCTGCTGGGGTTTGTACTAACATGACCACAAGAGGCATGTTAGCGAGCTTGGGGGCTAGTGCTGCAGTCTGAGAGTGTAGACTTTGGTGGTCTGTGTGTATGGATGGTAACATCTCTTTTTTTTTTTTCCAAATAGTCAAACAGTTTGTGTATTTTCCATCTTTGTGAGCACAGGATATCATTCTGTTGTTTATCCAGCTTTAGGAATTCAATCATTTCCAAATACCCAATGCTATGTTACCTCTATGTCTTACAGTTTCATTGCACTGTCTGGCTGTCTGGCTCACAGTTACTCATTTTTACAACAACGTGTGGGCTTTTCATGGTTTTGGTTCTTCATGTGTCAGATGTAGCCTAAAAGGGGGATTGTGCAGAGGGCGGACCCAAATTTAGAACAGATTCATTTATCAAAAATTACTCTTCAGTTTTTCATCATTAGGGTGGGGATTTTTTGGTAATAATTGGAGTCTGTTTCATCACCCAGCCCCAACTCAAACATATACAATTTTCAATACTAATTACCAAGGCTACAAAGCACAGCTTCAGAAGAGGTTAACACCAGCCTCTGAGTTTAAACCAATTCCTTAACAGTGAAGCTGAAATTAGATTTATTAATGGCTTCCTTGTGAACATAAATAGTTGTTTCACAATCTGACAGCTCAGAAGACTTTCCTCCAAGCTAATGTATATCCAGATGTGTTCATCTCGGTTCTCTCTAATGTCTTTATGCCTGTCAGTCTGACCCGTCTGCTAATTTCTTTTCTGTCATTGGCTTCCCATTTCAGTTAATCAGCCTATGTACTGTTGTCAGTCTTCTGCCTATTTGTGTCTGTCTGTTTTTCACAGGAACATGTCATTACTAATAACTCCACCTCTGACAGAGGACAGAAAGGGTAACCCCATACACCCAAGACTTGACCTTCTGTTGTCTAGTAGCAGCTTTTCTCCACAGCATCAATACATGGAAGGTAAAGTGAGACACAGAAAGAGGGGAGAAAAAAAGTAGAAAAACTCACAAGCTCCCAGTCGACGTTTCGAAAGAATGGATGACCCATGATGTCAGCAAAGCCCGTCTGAGGGTGGCAGCCCAGACGCTCCTTGGGATCCTGTGGGAGTGAGGGCGAGAGACAGAGTAGGAGATGATGGTGGAAGAGACATAGAACAGGTAAAAGAGGTGCAGAAGGTGAGAAAGGAGAGAATTTGCAAGAAAGTTGGTAAAGAAGAGTGGATTTTGCTCATGGGAAAGTTTAAAAAAAAAAAACACATTAAAGATGGGTGAAAAGGTGCCACAATGAAAAACAGATGGAAAGCTGGTAAATAAGAATGCAACACAGTGAGAGATGAGTCTGGCTCTAAATTAAGCCATAATAATGTCGTTCTCAGGAGCCAGCAGGAGCCAACACAGTTTCAGATTGATCCAGGGCTGTCTGACCCCTTCTTACCTTGTTGAGGAATCCCTTGAGGACGCTGGCAGCTTTGACTGACAATGAGCGGGGGATTCGGATCTGTTTTTCCAATATTACTGCAGGAGGCGAGAGAAAAGGGGGGTGGGGGGCACACAAGAAGAAGAGAGGGTGAGACAGATGGTCCCCTAAGGCTAAAATGACAGAGGATGGTGCCGACACTGCGGCAGTTATGAGTTGAATCCTATCAGGTTTAATCACCCTGAACGTACATTCAGCATCCTTTCAATGACATGTCAACAGCTTTTGACAAAAGTGTCTTGAAATACGACTTCATCAAGAAATAACATTTTAATTCCTGGCAGCTTTAAGTAAACATAACGCATTTACGAAACATATTTACAATGAAAGAACTACAGACAAAAACACACATATATTCACACATTTCACTGTAACAGATGGCATGTGCCTGGTACTGAGAGAAGTGGCCATTAGAAAGGTGTCAACACAAAGGTGTTACATGCTTCCACAGAGCTGTTTTTCCTCCACTCAATCCTCGGCTGTGTGCGCGATACCTTGGAAGAGGTAATCTTCTGTGTTCTGGTCGGGGTTGTCGGAGCTCCCCACGATGTCGAAGGGTGACCGACCCGCCATCATCTCGAACATCAGCACGCCCAGTGCCCACCAGTCCACACTGAACCCTGAGGCACACAGTGTACATTACAAGTTATATTATGTTTATCGTTGTGTCCTTGAATAAGCGCTGTACGCAGATGTAAAACAGGTTTACAGGAAAACTAATGACATTTTTGGTGCAATTCTTATTCTGTAAGCATAAAGTAACATTGCATGTAGAACTTAATATTTTCTGTGACAGAACATACAAGAAATTGAGTATGTTCGTATGTTCGGCCCTTGATTCTGATGAGAGGAAATTACTGCCTACCCCCGCTTTACAGCAATGTTTTGCATGGAACAATTCTCATGAAACTCATTTACTTTAAATTACTGCTTAAAACTGCACAAAGCATATGTGTTTGTTACTATAGCAACCACTTCCACCATGAAAGCGTCACACTAGCGTTTGTGCATGTTTTCATTCCTTTACAATTTTTCAAAAGATGTCTTATACAGTAGATGCATTTTAGCTATATTAAAATGTTAATGTTATATTAAACGTTTTCATTATGAAGCATTATTTGCGAGATAGAAAACACCACTTCTTTTTTTTGGACAGCTAATGGCTTAGAGAGAGACAGGAAACAAAGCCAGAGACACAGCGGGTTGTCGGGCAACAAAGGACCCCAGCCGGGAACCCAATTGCGGATGTTGTGGTTATATGATGTGCACCTTAACAAACAGGCTCTGAACCCATTCCTAATAGCACATGTACAAGATTTTTACAAATAATTCCATTTGTAGATGATTCCATGCATATTCTTCACTTCGAAGCAAACCCACATAAGTGACTTAATATTTTTGTTGTTGTACAATAAATAAATCTGCCTCTAAGAAATTATAATTAACTATGTAATAAAATTCTGTTTATCAGATTAACCATCTGCTTAGGATTAGTCATAATAAGAAAACTAATTTCCATTTCCTATAAAACAGTAAAACCGATTATATTGAATATTGTGGTGGGCCTAATTATTAGAGTATCAAATGAGAATATTACATCTATGTTGCTATTTTGATGCTGCAATAATACACTGTTCAACAGTACTACAATAGTTTTCAACAGACCCTTTTGACAGCAGACTGACTCGTTCAAGTAGAGCAGCAGAAGGTTACCCATAACATGAGCAATAGCAGGACCCTGAACTCATCCATCCATCCATTTGATACACCACTTATCCTGTTGAAGGTCACAGGGGGACTGGAGCCAGTCCCCACTGATACTGGGTGAAAGGAGAGCTACACTTTAGACAGGTTGCCAGTGTGTCACAGCACTGACACACACTCACCTTCAACCTTACCAGGACCCTGGGCCTGTAGCAGCTAAATGGAGTTCAGCCGTCATTATTAATTCCATTATTTACACCTGTGCTCTTTATACAGCGACACATCCAAATATCTGCTATGGAAAAATCCCCGTTGCACTGAGATTAACATGTCACGGGTCTCATCCTTTAACAGTGTTGCTATGATACCTCCTCTGGTAACCCAGGGAGCTCTCTTTTCTATTTATTTTGTATTGTGTTTATAGATGCTTTCATGTGCAAAACTCAATTATGATGTACAAACTGATATTTTACTGAACACTTGAGTGTTTGTGCTTAATGGCTGTAACACATTAAACTTTGATCTATACATGTTAGTTATCACTTTTTCAACCCATACACTCCACATAATGGGTTTAAATGGAGCTCCATTCATTCAGAGGATGTCACAAATGCTTTTTCAAACGTAGGTGCTCAATGTTTAGATTTAAACTGCTTTTTGGTTCTGTTTTATTTCCTCTTTTTTCCATTTTCTATTCCTTTTCTGCTGAAGTGAACGCCTACCCCTGCAGAGATCCTTGGTCATCTTGTTTTTCTCATTTCTTCTTCTAGTTCATACAGTGTATACTCATACCTGTACAGTCTAATGCAGTTACGTTTCAGAACAAGATAAATACAAAAATTACAGTAAAATCCTGACTTTATTCATGTTCGCTGGAAAATTCACAAGCTGCCCACCAATATCTAAAGTACTTCAAATTCTAAGCATATAAACTTGTTAAAACTATCTCTACCTTTACCTGCTGCAATATTTAAAGTGATGTATGCAAAAATGCATCACTAATTATAATTCAATAATATGATAATTAATGTTAAATGTGCCATTCTGAATAATGAGTGCTTTAACTTTTAGTACTTTATACTTTTACTCAAGTATCATTTTGAATGTAACAGTATTTTTACACTGTGGTACTGTTATTTTCACTTAAGCCATCAGAGTACTTCCTTTATCACCACCTACATGGATATAAATAAGGGTAAAGCTACAAAAACTGAACAATGTAAAGGGAGAATCTGTGGCAGAGCTGTTGAAATGAATTCCAACAGAGTGTACAGGTGTACCAAATAAAGTGGCCACTGAGTGCAGTGCAGTGCAGCCAACCCTTGTACTGTCTGAGAGCAGCGTCTCAGACGTCCTGCATAATACCTCATATTCTATATCACAGGAAATCATCGGATTATGTTTCAGGTAAAGTGCTTGCATAAGTCTCACCGTAATCCTCCCCTCTGAGTATCTCAGGGGCAATATAATTGGGGGTACCACAGAAAGTGCTCGTCGTATCTCCTGGTCTCAGACCCTCCTGCAAAATCAAAAGGATAATCAGCTGTGAGATCATCTCAGAGGGCTGTAAACTGATTTATGCAGCTCTGTAGGTGCTTTTATCCAAAGTGCTTAATGGTATAATGAGAGCCTCCAGTAAACGGCAAACCACACCTTGCACATGCCATAGTCTGTAAGTTTTATGTGTCCTTCAGAGTCCAGTAGCACATTGTCCAGTTTCAGATCTCTGTATATGATTCCCCTCTCGTGAAGATAGTTCAGCGCCAGACTGATCTCTGCTGAGTAAAATCTGAAAACGAGAAAGAATTCAGGTTTTTTTTTTTTTACAAAGGGACTACACAGAGATACAAGACGACATCAGTCCTCTTTTTAATGACCCTACCTGGCGTGTTCTTCTGGGAGTTTTCTTTGTCTCTGCATGTGGAACATCAGATCTCCACCGTTCACATATTCAATAACAAAGAACAGTCTGTGAAAATAGGTAAATGTTCGTTTATTTTCCAACGTGAATCCATCATTTGTTTATTCGTCTGTAAGAGGTTAGAATGGCTGGATGGATATCCCCATAATGGTACCCATGACCACACACTGACTGAAACAAAGTGTTCTGTTTATCTAAATGGAACCATACCTTAACCACAACAGCAGTAGGTGATGAAACACTTGTGTCATTTTGAAACACTGTATAGTTTTACAATGTACTGACAAGCTAGAGTGCCACCGTTGCTATTTTGTACCAGTGGTTTTTAGTCAAAAGGATGCTCTTTGTTTGTGTGCATATTTCATCTACATCCCTCTCATGACAAACCCCAAAAATGTCACATTACTGAAGCTAAAGATGCTCTAACATCTGCTTCACTTTGACTTGAAAGGTTATTTTGCTACAATGAGAACTTGCCTTTTCATTTTCCAGACTCTTTCCAAAGACTAAGTTATTGTGTGACTCACACTGGGGAAATGTTCTCACCTGCTTTCTGTCTGGAAACAGGAGTGGAGGCCAACTAGGAATGGATGATTAGAGGCCTGCTCAAAAACATGCTTTTCTGTTTGGACCCAGTCAATATCCTGGAAGAAAAACACACAAAGACAGACAAAAATGTCAATCCAAGGCCATTCTGACAAAGTACCTTTGAACTTCTAAAAGCTGACTAAGCACAGAGCTCGATCGACCAAAGCCTGGGGCTCCTTCATATGCATGGTGGACAGTGACAGGAAAAAAGGGCTAAGCCACCGAAAGCGGCAGTAGGCCTTTGTCGATGGCTAGATGATAACATGTCTGGACACAGATGCTGTTCATGCTGACAGGTTTGGGACAGCAGAACACGTGATTGATTGAGAAGCACTTCAACTAATTTGTCAATCATGCTAAGTGCATCTGTTCAAGGTTAGCTACTCCCATTGCCACTGGCTATGCTGCTGCATGTGTTAGCTGAGATCGATTTGTGATTATGTGATCATTTATCTAAACCTCCTTAGAAAGACCTACGTCTTCAAACTACATTCAAAGTGTTTAAGAAAAGATTCTCAAGATGGATGGATTCAATTGCATGTAACAAATGTTCATTGTGCAATGATGTTGCTCATTACATTAATTATACAGAGCAGTGACATAAGACTGATGACTTCACTATTAACTAACCTTCTCACTTCTCAGTCGATGGAGGGGTTGTGTTACTGTCACACTCTGGAGTTAAAGAGATACTGTAGGTTTTGCCCTACTTAAGTGGATATACAGTGCACATTTAATTATCTAGTAGTTTTTTTTTTTTGGGGGGGGGGTTTAAACATCAAACCATTTTCTGGTTCAGCCTTCCCAGTATGTAAACTAAACCATCTTTAGGATTTCTATTATTCAGACATCTACATATATCACCATAAACTGTAATAAACATTTTACTATTCTCTGATGTTTTAAAGTGTAAACAATTTACTGATAACAGGTAGATTTACTTAAAATAAAAATCATCAGTTGCAGTTCTAGAAAGGCCCTATTCACATATACTTATGCCTAAGTCAGCAGCAGCAGAAACAATAGTTCAAATGATGAAAACTGTGTTTTTGTAAAACTTGCTTTCAAACCTCAGCACTAGAAAAAGACCACTGGCTTAATTTTAGTCTTTGATTGTGAGCAAAATAGACTTCACTCTTCCTTCAGAATGCACATATAGATACAAAATAATGTCTTATTCACAGTAAGTGGCCAAATCCATACAAAGTTAACACCACATTAATCAAAACCCATTAACGCTCCACCTCATCTAAAGGCTGACCAACAATTCTCATGATCATCAACATTTTGTTGTGCTGCTGTGTTAGGTTTTACTTAAAGCTGGTTTGATGCCCTTTTTCCACAGTCTCACAGTTTCACAGTGTTGGATTTCTGCCATTACATGAACTGGTCTCTTTGGACCACTGGGGAAAGACTAGTCTGACCTTGATGGTTAGTCATTAGTATTGTTTACCTCATCGTCATTGACCAGCTCCTTCTTCACCACCTTCATGGCATAAATGCGCTCTGTCTTCTTCAGCTGCACCAACAGCACCTTGGCATAGCTGCCTCTGCCGATCACCCGCAGCAAATCAAAGTCTGCCAGGCCGAGGCTCGATTTCCCTGTGTCTCTGCTGCTCCGTGCCTGGGGGAGCAGGCATACAAACAGCAAGAGGATGGCTTGAGCAAGAGGGTGATTTCCTTAATGAACTGCTGCCAGCTCCACTTTTTGAAAGTAAATCTGAGTAATGACTTTTGTGTGTTTATAAAATACTATCATACTGATTGTACACTGTACTGTATTACAGCCCTACTTCTTTGTAAACTGGAGCATCACCATCATTTCCTCACCTATCTTTGTCCCACCTATCCTGTAGTCTGTTGTGAACCACAACCTATCCATCTAAGCTCCCTTTAGGTGACAACCCCAATCCCCAGACTGAGACATGGAAGCACAGGTAAGAACTTTTGTCTCGCCTTCTTTTGTTTCCATCTACGTGTCCGACTTGACCCATTCTTTATCCACTTCCAGCTCTCCTGCTCTGTCCAACAAACCCACCCCTCCAACTCTAAACTACATCGCAGGCCATTAATCAACCTCTGGTGTTAAGAGCTGTGATAAAAGGTTACGTTATTAGCTCCACCAAAGGAAATCAATACCCACAGCACTGCATAGATGCATACCTCTGTATGCTCTCTATAGCACAGAGTCACCCTAAGGTACATTCTAGCTAATAAGTGGAAACAAACTACTTCCAATTATAGGTCATCTTATTCTTTGTCCCTATTTACACAAACACACCAATGTCTCTGTCTAAATATAAATATACATACTCACATCCACTGAGCCAACAAGATGGGCTGGAAGATTACGAGTCAAATATGAACAGCATTTGAAAAGATCTCGTTCTCACCTCTTTCTCATCTCCTTCGTAATTCAAGCTTTCTCTAGAGTCCTTATTCTGAGGGCCTGAGAGAAGGGAGGAGAGGAGGAAGTGACAGAGTGGCAGACAGACAGAAGGAGAGGGGGAGGCAGGACAGGAAAAAAGGAGAGATAAGGGAAAGTAGGTGAGAGACAGTCACGCACTTTGTTCACAGCCCTGCAGTGCCAAGTAATTTCTCTCTGCTTGGTTAGAAAAGAAAATACCCTTTTGTATCCACCCTGTAACAGAAACAGTATATTACAAATGATGTACTGCATCTCTATTTTGTAGATAGACGCAAAGAAGAAATGCTGATTTATGGACTGTCATACAAGACGACTCCTCAAAGTCTAAATATTGAAGCTGAGGTTAACATAAAATCAAAACCAAGCAGTGTTTCCATGATTGCAGCCCACAACTACCCAGGTGACCTGTGAGCATATCTGAGGTGTTTCAGCAGCCTCACTATCAACTGCAACAAGAATCCCTAGCTCTCTCATTTCAGTCAGTCGCTGTAGGTGCAGTCGACCAACCTGGAGTCTGATGCCAACATCCTCTTGAGTACATTTAGTTAGTCTTGAAGGATAATACTGCTAATCTATATTTCACTTAGAGTCAATACATCCCATGAAAAGACAGAAATCAATAATAAATTGATCCTATCTGTTATCTGTCTAGCCAGCATCTGATATTGTTCTGTTGCCATACAGCTCCATTTAATGAGGCCCAACTATGAACTGAATAGTGTTCTTCATTATGGTGGGCGCTGTTTACACCGTCCTACTAGTGTAAATACTCACTAGCACTTGACCACAACTGAAAATAGTCCCCAACAAATAGACTTTTTATTCCCGTTTCACTAACATCAGCTAAAACTACAGTGTCCAGCTTTTTTGTTTTAATTAAAATATATATTGACGATCTGTTGTAAAAGCTTTAACTCTTCCAAAGGGGAGAAAGGGGCTGGAAGAGTCGAGCCATGCCACAGACAAGCTGAGAAGGTTGAAAAGTACTAAGAGTTGGACTAACATACTGAAGATTTTGGTCTTTTCAAGGGATTTGTTGACAAAATTCATTACAATTTCACCAGTCTTGGCTTTTAGAAACTGAATAAAACCTGCAGGGTATGAGTCCAATTACAAACATTCAAAAGTAGAACTTGAACTGATCACAAAAGGAGATGGTTTGTTTCAAAAGTGAGCTTTTAATATGTTGGACTTCTGAAACGTGATTTCCAAATGTTAGAAATGTGTGTGTGTGTGTGTGTTACCTGGCTGTTCAGTGTGGTCTAAGTGACTCGATGGTGGGCCTGGCATGACTGGTTCCTAGACAAGAACATTCATTAAAGTATAATCAGTGTAGAAACTGAACTCAATCTTGCAGAGTACCTATGATTCATGGATGATAACAAGCCACTTAATGTAATAAAGCTAATGAGCATTTGTCACAGCCCTCACCAGGTTCTGTCTGCCACACTCCACTGTGACCAGTTTATGGCACTTCTTGTGCACCAGCAGTTTGCAGTTGATGCATTTGTAGCCTTGTCTTCCCAGACCCCAGATCCGGTCTGTGCAGATGGCACAGTGGGCTCGCTGCTCAGGAGGGCGGAGGGAGAAAAATTATCAGCACAAACAAGCACACACTACATTCTGGGAGATGCTACACAGGCTGTGGTGTTTTTTTTTGTTTTTTTTTAAACATGCTTTCCTGCTGCCATTGTTCTGTGTCCCCACATTCTCTCTTACATCATCAACCAATTCAAAGATATTAAAGTGCAGTGGAATTCTCATTTTTATCTGAATGCACACCCTTAAGCTTTGAAATGTGCACTGTGTTTGGGTTTACATATAAAATCAGAAGTCAAATGATAATGTTAAAATACAGAAAATATAAGGTTAACTACATTGTAAATATAAGGTTAACTACATTGTGGGAAACAATTTAAAGCCAACAAACATAAATGAGGAGCCTTAAATATCTGAACATTTCTGTAACTTTCTGAAACTGTCAAACATTTCTGCCCATTTCACACAGTGATAGGTCAGCTGTGCACGATACTGTAAGACAAACTTGAGTATCATGTCTCACCCTGTTAAAGCGTTTAGCCTGGAAGGCATGGCCACTGGCATAGTAAAGCTTCCTCCACCGCCGGGCTCCTCGCCGATAAATGGACTCTGTGGAGAAATGAAAGAGTGGTAAATCCTACTTTATCTGTGGGGTTTCATTTTAGTATTTGTGCATATGTGACTGAAACAGCTTTGACGTTCTCTTGGAAACAAGCATGATTCTGGCACCAAGCTGAAGTAACTTTAGACAAAGACATGACAGAAAAGGTGAGAAGAGAAGGATCCTGACTGGCATGTAGGACCAAATGCAAACCAGAGATAATGTGAATATTTGACAGCACTACATTTGACACCAAAGTTACACATGCACCCTAACATTTTAGTTACAAGACCGATTTTTGGAAGCAGAGCCAAAAATTCATACATTTATGTTTAACGTATGATTTTTGTCTTACAGTATAATTTCGGTGTCATATACAGTGTGGGAACCTGGAGCACTTTTTGAATTCCCCTCAAATTTAAACTGCAAATTAAACACCAGTTTCTTTTGGAGGCCAACTGCCAAAATTAGACTCACTGTCTTCTCCTGGACAAGGCATTCCGGGTTTTTCTGGTATACACGGGAACACTGGGAAGAAAAAAAACAAGATATGATTATGTTTATAAAGTCTTTATTTAATCTGATGCAGGCAAGTCTGACAGCACTGGTGTGAAGGTGTCTGTATGCTGCTGAGCACATTTCACCTCCTCTCATAATGAGGGTGGATAAAACTACCTTAAAAAAAATGAAAATTAATTAAATGCTAATAAATATGGCTCATCAAAAAAAAAGAAAATTAAATAGACGGGTAATAAATTATTATGACATTTTTATGACCCTGTCTGTCAAAATGGCAGATAACGAGAAAGTCTAGCATGACCTCTGAGCTTCTCATCTGGACCTCTCACTGACCAAGCAACCAGTCTGAATCAACATCTGCAGTTCATGAGAACATATAGTCAAACTGTAAATTTTATGCATAAAGAAATAAGGCTCACCATGGATAATGAGCTCTGAGTCTTTGTTGAGGTCGTAGAGACGCAGCGCTTCTTCCAACTCCAGTTGAGACGACATGGTGCAGGGGTCACCTAACAGCAGGGGAGAGACACAAGAAACCAAGTTACTGTGGGACAATGTTTACATCCTCTGCACTAATCTTATTTCTGCAAAGCCTACATTTGTTTGAATTAAATTTATCCTGAATATCGTGGAACGCAACATGTTAGGTTTAGGTACATTACTGAGATAACACACTGCCGCCTGAAGACTTCATCTGTATTCAGAGTTTTAAACAATATCTGACAATGAAGCAAATAAATATAGTTGGGAGTTGGACAAATCAAGACATTTGAAGACCTTGGACTTCACTATATTTTAGGAGCAAAATGAGGAACTAAGATAAGTAGCAAGTTAATCAGTAATGAAAAAGAATCAGTAGTTGAGGTCCCAACAAGGACAAACTGCTACATGTAAAACAGTTTCCCTTTCTACACCGCTGCCACACTGATACATTCCATCAAGTTTTTTTCAGAGTAGCTGATAATCCAAGCCTTTAGGCGCTTGTATTTGTGCACATATTTAGCATATTGCATTTGCTTTTGACAGCTCCCCTCCTTCTCTCTTTGTATTATCAAATTTTTTTATCTTTCAAGTGTGAACATGTTGAAGCCCTGTCAGAAACATTTACATGGCATTTAAAAGATCAAGCTACTGTAAAAAGTCAGCAACAACCGGGCTACTTTTAAATATGCTGATCACAAGGCATGCAACAACAAAGCAGAGACAATTAAGTGGTACACAAACCATATTCCTAGAGTAAAAGGTTGAGAGTGTAAAAGGTGAGCTGTACAGCAGGACAGCATGACATTTAAAATAAAACTTGTCTAACCGCTGTAGGAATGATATGAATTGCAATGCATGAACTTTAAGTAAACACTGAACAAAGTGTGTGGCTGTGAGCGAATGCGTGGGAGACTGCAGTAGATCATGTCATTTCAATTACTTTCCTTTCAACTCCACAGCCATATTTGTACAATGATCAATCTACGTCGACATTTAAAATACCACCCAGGCATAGATCAAATTATGCCCTCATCATTAACAGGAAGGGGACAGGTGTCATCACAACACACGGAGAAGCACGGAGGCTACTGACTCTATTCTTAGTGCTGACGACAACAAACCGCTGGTTTTATGAGTAGTCTGAGAACAATAACAACGACACACAGAATGTATGGAACCAGTGAGAGGACTGTACCAGCCATCACGTTAAAATTAACAGGTGATGCCTAAACCTATGATTTGGTTTAATGGTGCACAAGTTCCATTATGTGTGTGTGTGCAGGCACATCCACTTCTACATGTTACAAAGAGAATGGTAATCACAAGATCCCAGAGCCAAGTGATGTCTTCAAAATCCAAAAAAACTGTTTTAAACCCAGATACTCAATGTACTCTGTAAGAACACAAAAATTAGGAAACCTTTTCCATTTGAGAGGTAAAATAAGCAAACGTTAGACTTCTGTTTGGTTTTTTTACCTCCAGGGTTATGTTTTTGCCTGCATCTGTTGATTTGTTTGTTAACAGCATGACTCACAAAGTAATGAATGGATTTTCATGAAACTTTTTGGGGAGGTAGGGTAGATTTTGGTGCTGATCTGTCACATAATTTGGATACAGAATTTTTTAAATAGATTATTCATCATTGTGAGTGCTGGAAAGGTTGACTGTATGTTAGCCCCCTTGTGGCCAATGTGCACAGCCGTGCTGATGAGCACTTAGGGCACATACACAGCTGGACTCAATGTAGTGACATCTGGGCAAGAGTCTCAAAGAGGCTCAAAGCTGTTACCATTTTTGTCCATAGGACTGGTATTATGCCATTTTATTATGTTTTGCTATATTTATTATGTTTTTCATGAAGTAACCACTTAGACTGAGAATATGTGGTCAGTCTATCAAAGTAAGCCCAATTTAGAATTTGTTTGACATTTTCAGTTAGATCTTTTAGCAGGCAGCTACTAACCACTTAGAGCACAGCAGTCTGTCATGAGGACCCTAGTGTTCTAGCTGCACATTTTAGCTGCGTTTCCACTATCGGAACCTAACAAGGGTATAGCCCGTCCTTTGTACAGTCACTGATATAACCTCACGGGTTGACACGGACCGTCCTACTTTGCTTTTCCACTGTATTTTTTCCTGTCAGTCTCCGTTTGGAGGAGAGACACACTCACAGCTGGGCAGAGGGAGAGCAGAGGACATGAAGGATCACTCCATACTGCAACAATAAGCCAGTAACGGCAACTGCATGAGCACTTTATCAAACTGTTTATCAAACTGTTGAGCAAGAAACGTTGCCTTTATTGTAGCAATGATTTTATTAGGGTCAAACAATCATGGGAATATTGACTTTATGGCATTATGGGGAAACGGGTTTGGCCTTTGGTGGAGGCTGCACTAGTGCAGGAGTGCTGTCTAGTTTAATTATGTAACCGGATGATTATCAAACTTGATGCTGACCGATTTTCTGTTATTCAACAGTAGATTAATGAAACAGTTGTTTAAGCGCTATATACACTACATGTAATAAAAATGTACTGAATGCTATGGCTGCAACTAGGGATTAGTTATTTGTCTATAACGGTCAATAGTTCAATGGTCAAAAAACATCGATATTCAATTTGACATTAAAAGTGAACCTAATTGTCCTCATGTAAGTAATCTGTGCAGTTGGTTGACAATAATTTAGTTGGTGACATTTTCTCAGCTCACACACTTGGACATGGCATTTTAGATGCGCGACTGTGACTGAAAGGAGCATTATGTCTGATAGAGGGATGCACTTGGATGAAAAGTACTTTTGAGAGCTGCCAGGTAATGTCAGTACACTTCAGTCATCGAGTAAACGAGAAAAATGGGGCGCTGTAAAAAATGGCACAGCTACAATGCTAATAGCAATAGATCACCAATGTTACATTTTAGAGGATCAGACTGTTTTTTTAAACGGCCTTTGTAGCAGCACTTGTGTGATATTTCACTAACTAAGTGCCTCTCTCTGATCTTCGTCATATTATTGTACAGTTTGAGAAAAATTATGAAATGTTGGTTACGTACTGTAATCTGGGGTTCTATGAGTATAGGCAAAGCCAGGGCGAGGTCAGTGCAACCAGGGTCAGAGTTCAACATATTTGAACTTTTGGCACACCTCCCCCTCCACACTGTACACTGCGAGCGTCCACACATAACCCACGCAGCACACCACATACACAACAATAGTGAGGTAGCACACCACATACACAACAATGGTGAGGTGAAGCTGCTTTTCTGCTATGGGAGCAGATCTGAGTCTAATGTGATTAGGCAGACTGACCTTACTCTGAGCAGGGTGATCGGATGACTCCATCGCTTCCCTACGACCCTATTACTGCTGTCTAGTAACTGGCTGACAACTAGGAATTGGGTGAGGGGGACTGTATACAATACTGACTGACTGAAAAATAACTGAGGAATGCAGTTAAGTGGAATGTCAGTGTGTATTTGTGAGCATGTGTTCATATTAATATGGAACCAACAAATTCATCCAGAGGCTTGAATGAATTGTTTAATCTAACTGATTTTGAGCAGGCTACCTGATTTCTGTTTGCTATGCATATTTTTGCTTTAAGGTGAATTTCATTAAAAAAAAAAACAGCACCTCCTCCTGAGGAACAGCTGGTAAGAAATCGAGAATGATGGCGGGTAAGGGAGTCATACCTTCCTCGTCAATCCACTTCATGGTGAACAGCTGGTCGTTGTCCATGGAGCACATGTCCCTCACTTCCCCGTACAGACCCTCATACGAGATAGATGGCTCAAAATGGGTGATCATGATGTCCCTGCAAAAAAAAAACAACAAATAAGTCTTACAAGTACTATAATAAGAATTACATTTGACTGTTGATTACATAGTGAGCCACTAACCAAGTAAAAATAAATTACTACCAATAAAGTACCAGTGTTCTTTATCAATGCCAAATCAACAAATCCCACTAAAAACATTTTTTTTAAATAAAAAAGCGCCCATTTGTATAAGTGTCTGGCTTCTTCTATTGAGCAGTAAGTACTGACTACTCAGCTGTTAAAATGATTATCAAATGAACAGATTTTTTTTAACTCTGTGAACCAAAATGCCCATTACAGTCACCTCAGAGTCCAAAGTGACATGTTCAAATGTTTTAATTTCCCCAAACATTAGTCCAAAGCCAGACAATACTCAATATACCATTATATTAAACAATAAATAAATAAATAAATAAATAATCAAGAAATCGTCACATTTTAGGAAGTTGGAACCAGAAGAAGTTTGGCATTTTCATTTGATAGTGTAACTAATAAATCCACTTACTGTTACCTTTAAACATTAAGCGAAACCACTCAAACTCTCTCTTTCAGAGAGAGCATCCTTTTTTCCAAAAACACTGCTGAGTGTGAGTCACAAGCTTACAGTCTACCACATTTGCGTGTGTGTGCATTCATCTGTACAGCATGATTGTGGGTGTGAGAACGGGAGCAAAAACAAAAGCGAGAAAGACTGCAAAAGAGTGTGGAAGGCAGAGAGAGACAGACAAGTTAAAACAGAATAATTCACAGCCGATGATGGTTGTAGTTGTACTGTGTCCCCTGTGGTTAAGGCCCACTGCCAACCATTGCACCCATTTACTTGCCTGGAAAGCAGGAAAAAAAAAAACTTCTTAAAAACACTTGGCTTGCTGCTCTTAATCAACAAGATCATCACTCTCTGCCTCTTCAGTTCACACAAGCAAAAACATACTAAAAAATGCACAGTGAGATGTGGGATAAGAGAGCATCTGTCCCTGTGGATGCATCCATCATCTCTTCCTGACAGCATTAGGATTGATGTCATCCCTCTGGCCAGCCTCAGCCATGTTTACAACCCAGAGATAGATGCAGACAAAACACACATGAGTTTTTACAGGTCTTCAGGCGACAGGAGTCTGAGCTCAGGCATCTATATGGGTGGGCTCATGAGCAAGCGGGGAAAAGGAAAGGACAAAGACAAGGGAAGAATGGCAAACAGACAGGAGTGAAATGGATATAAACTAAATAAAAGCTGTCCCAGCAGCCAGGGAGTGACCCACAAGTACAAATAACTCTTAATCGCTTCGCTGCCAGCGTCAAAGATGGACCTAGATTTTCTTGAGAGCTTTATGGCAGGATGATAAAATCCCAACACATGGAATAATCAATGTAGACTTTCAGGGACATCTACTGTAAAAGTCCAAGGACAATGCAGCATGTGTAATGCTATTGTAGGGTTAGTCCTTGCCTCCAGCAAACGCACATAAATATACACCAGACTGTGATTTACTGACTAAGATTCAGTTTCACATTAACGGTGAGCTTCTGCGGAGCGTGGCTCCTGGCAGTGCTGCATTCATACAGCAGGTATTAAACTGTATGGACTGAAAAATCACACACCAAACATGAATAAAACGCTCTGAGCAAGAATAAATGGAGGCAAAGCTCAGACTGATGCCTACTCCCCTGCTATCATCTCACCCTCTTCTTCCATCCTGCTGGTGTTAATAGTTGCCTGTGGGATGGGGGGGGGGGGGGGGGGGGGTGCGGAAACATTTTT
>NW_018127894.1:2439071-2439488 GCF_001952655.1 Monopterus albus | reverse complement strand
CCACTCGTGGGGTTTAGTGTGTGGCTGGGGGTGGGGGGGGGGGGGGGGTGGCGATACCGGAAACTATATTCCTGCAGTCTGATCTCTCCTCTAGGACCAGCACAGCAGCTCTACTTTTTCCTAATGCCCTGATAAAATGAGAAGACAGAGCGAGCACACACACACCCACGAACAGTACATGACAGCTCCCACACTGACTGTAGACAGTTCAGACACCATATTAATGCCAGCAGGTGACTGTGTCACTGGACCTGAGCTGTGGGTGCTCAGACGCTGGCTGTGGTTAAAGTTAGCTACTTCTTAGGTGCCTCAAACAACAACCTCTCTGTCAGGGCCGTTCGGCGACCGCTGCCTCTCCTCCGCCTTTCTCTCCTCTGCTTTCTCTATCCTGTGGGCTCTGCACCTCAGCTGTGTTGC